>NC_056729.1:1731424916-1731494916 GCF_019279795.1 Protopterus annectens | reverse complement strand
ATTTCTAGCCAGAGGGATATCAGTTTATCTGTTGATAATGTTGTTGCTGATATTCGGTCAGAACGATTTTACACAGGTTATGGCAAATTTATATTACCTGTATTACCCAGCCGTAGCAACTTTTGTCCACCTAAAAACTCTGCACTATTGAGGGCATTTGAAAATGTAATTTGTAAAAAGGCAGAAACTGAATATGTAAGTTTTTTGAGGCAGTATTTTTCTTTTAATCTAAGCAAATGTGAATGGAATGCTCTGAAGGGTATGAAAGAAGCTGCTAAAAATTATGCTTTTTGTGTTACAGATAAAGGGGGTAAATGGGTAATTATGAACAAATGTCACTATTTAAAAATGAGCTATGATTTATTGTGCAATGATCTAGTTTATGTAGAATTGTCAAAAAATCCTATTACAGACTATAATGCTTGTCTGTTGGAGATTCTTGAGAGGGGTGAAAGATTGGGTTTCTTAAATAACAAAGATGTGAAACGTTTGTATGTGGCTAATCCTAAAGACCCTGTTTTTTATTCTATGCCCAAAATACACAAAAATGCTTCTGATCCACCAGGCCGCCCTATTGTGTCTTGTTGTGGGAGTTACTTGGAGTTTGTAGGGATCTTTTTGGATAGTATATTAAAGGACCATTTGAAATATGTTGTTTCTCACATTATAAATACAAACCAATATTGTGAGAGAATTAAAAATTTTAAATGGGATTCTGATCTATACTGGGCTACTGTAGATGTTAAATCTCTATATACGAACATCAGCAACAAATTGGGCTTGGAAGCTATAATGAAAATTTTGGGAGAAGGTCCACGGACTTCTTTTGTAATTTCACTTTTAGAGTTTGCACTTAGTCACAATTATTTTGTATTTGATATAAAAAAATTTTTCTTCAAATAGACGGCACTGCAATGGGAGCTAGCTTTGCCCCGACCTATGCAATTTTATTCATGTCTATATTTGAGATTGATTTTTTGTACACATTGGGATTTTTTCAAAATAAGGTTGTTTCTTATTATAGATATATTGATGATTTAATTTTTATTTGTAGAGGTGATGTTTCAGATTTTGATAAGTTTATGGTAGATTTACATAAAAATAAGTTTGGTTTAGAATTCACACATAATATTAATAAACAAGAAATTCAGTTTTTGGACATCTTATTGTATGTGGACAAACAGGGGATTGTACAATTTAAACCATATAGGAAGGAGGTAGCCTCAAATAATTTTCTTCATGCATCAAGTGCACATCCTTTGCATTTGATAGAGGCGCTTCCTTATGGTGAATTCAAACGAATCTATGAACATACCTCTGAACATAGTCTCTTAAATTTGGAATTTGATATTGTTTGTAAGAGACTGTTGGATAGAGGTTATTCTGAAACTTCTATTAGGAAGAATCGTGCAAAATTTGATAGTGTTCAAAAGTACTATGCCACAAAAACACCTTATGTGAATATTATTCATAATAAAATGGATATGAATGATAGGATGTTTTTTGTTACAAAATTTTCCTTATTTTCGGATATTTTGTGTAACATTGTTAATTTTTTGTGGCCAATTATTTGTAATAATGAAGAGATTGGGCACCTCTTTCCAAAATCTGTTTCTTTTTCATATGGCAGATATCAAAATCTTAAAGAAATATTAAAACCTAGGTATCTACTTAGTGCGATTTCTATACCAGACACTGTTAAAGAATTCGGTATGTTCCAATGTGGTAAATGTAAGATATGTTTAAAAGTTAGAAATCTATCAGGTAGTACTATAAATGGGGTGAAATACTTTGCTAAAAACAAGTTTAATTGCAGCTCTTGTGGTGTTGTTTATATAGTAGGTTGTGACTGTGCTTTGCCCAAATATTATATTGGCCAGACAAAACGCCAACTTAAAATTCATATATTAGAACATATTGGTGATGTACGTAATGCTAGAATGAATAGTCCCATATTTGAACATTTTCATAATGTACATAATGGGTCAGTTGACTCATTATATTTTTGTGCCTTGGCTAAACCAAATGTATATTCTGGAGGCAATTTTTTACAAAGTTTATTAAATTTAGGGAGTAGATTTATTCTGAAATATAGTACTTTGAAACCTCGAGGTTTAAACTTAGAAGTGAATTTAAATATTTAGTAGTTTTTTGATAAATTATTTATTCTATTGTTAGTGGTTTCAAGAATTGTGTTTGTTTCTTTAATTCTTGGTATGTGCTGAATCTCTTCTTAATTATGTAATTGCTTAATTGATAGGTAGCACCAGTATATATATGGTTTCTGGTGGAGTGTTTTTTATTCCTTTGAAGGCCATTGGGCCGAGGTACCGGAATAAAGCTTTGTATCCTGAAATCCTGCTCTCGTGGTTTGTTTTACTGCATGATTCATTGCCTGATTACATTTGTGCGGTTGTAGCCTGGTCCAAATATTACTTGATGCACCATACTAGAACCTAGTGTAATGTCCATTGTGAAGTAGCACCATACTAGAACCCAGTAGAATGTCCATTCTGAAACAGCACCATACTAGAACCCAGTGTAATGTCCATTGTGAAATAGCACCATACTAGAACCCAGTGTAATGTCCATTGTTTAATAGCACCACACTAGAGCCCAGTGTAATGTTCATTGTGAAGTAGCACCATACTAGAACCCAGTGTAATGTCCATTGTTTAATAGCACCATACTAGAGCCCAGTGTAATGTTCATTGTGAAGTAGCACCATACTAGAACCCAGTGTAATGTCCATTGTTTAATAGCACCATACTAAAACCCAGTGTAATGTCCATTCTGAAACAGCACCATGCTAGAACCCAGTTTAATGTCCATTGTGAAGTAGCACCATACAAACACCCAGTGTGATCCATTGTGAAACAACACCATACTAGAATCCAGTGGAATGTCCATTCTGAAACAGCACCATACTAGAACCCAGTGTAATGTCCATTGTTTAATAGCACCATACTAGAACCCAGTGTAATGTCCATTGTTTAATAGCACCATACTAGAACCCAGTGTAATGTCCATTGTGAAATAGCACCATACTAGAACCCAGTGTAATGTCCATTGTTTAATAGCACCATACTAGAACCCAGTGGAATGTCCATTGTAAAGTAACTCCTTCCATATTCCTTTTCCTAATTTGTGAAATATGCTGCTGTAGTGATGCTGGGAGTTTATCAACTACAAAGGTTTTTTTCTACCTGTAGAAGTTACCTGACACTGAGCAGTTGGACGTAATTATTTTTTTTTAAATAAAGACTTGCTTTGTCCTTAACTAAGTCAATAATATCATCATCTATTGTCTGATGAAGTATAAGTTCTTAAGTCAAGTAATAAAAATCATCCTATAACATCTTCTCTGTAAGATTTCTGTAAGCAAATCTAATGTGGTCATGCTAGCCCTGAGCCACCAGCTCTCAAAAAACTATCTGCAGGGTCATGTAGACATTTTGAAGTGAAAACTCAAACACTGTCGACTGTTATTTGTATCTTCCCTGTTGCATTAATAAAGCTACTGGTAACTTTTCTAAATCTGCTCTAAGATGGAACTATGCTAAAACATTACATAAACCTAACAGTTTAGTACCATAACAACCAGGGTACTGCATGTATAACCACATTTGCCATATATAACTAGTAAGTAAGGATGCACAGGGAACTTCGCTCACACTTTACATTGATGTTGTTGGAGTAACAGTTGCATGATAAAACTTATGAGAATCATATAAATTCCACCTCCCTAATAGGGGCTTCTACATTCTATTAATTCATTTGTAGTGATGGAGAGTATGAAGCTAGGCACTACCAGCTTCTATAACATCCTTAAAGGTATAGAAATATCCATTCACCTTACAACTAGAAGCCTCCTCATCTTCCTGCAACTTTTTCTCTGGAAACAAAATAACTTGGGGTTAGAAGTTAGCATAATGTATAAGGTGTTTACCTCACAAACACAAAGTACAGAGTTTGATTCTCACCTTGGGGAAATTAGCTAGAGTTAAAATAGCCTGCAAAAGCAGCTAACCAACTATTTCCCTGAACCTATGAATCTACTTCCTACAAGCAAAGATAAAATCTCAAATAAAATGTAATATTTCCATAAATCAAATATCTTTTAGTTAAGAACCACATGACTGGAAGGAAGAAATCTCCTTAGTGTTGATATAATATACTGTGCGGAGATATCTCCTGCCAATATAGCTTTAAAGAGTTTGAGTGATGCCTGCAGGGAAAAATACATGAATCCCTTGAATGTTCCAACATGCCAACTGTCTAATAAGAATATGCCTAGGTCTAGAAGAAGATCAAGACTAGCCTTAAAGGCAGACAAAGTAGTCTGATGCTGGAGTTGTTGTGGTAACTTATTCCGTAGGCCAGGAATATGCTGAGGTAGGATCATATTCCTCAAGAGACTCTTGTTTATTTTTAGATCCTTAGTACAGCTGTTGTACAGCCACTGATTTTGCAAAGCAGCTGTAGGTCAAATAGTACAGAGTCTTTCATGGCTCAAAAAAGTAAAAGACAGGTCACCTTATAGTAGCAAGAAGGCTACTGAGTACAATGGGAATTGGGCTAATATATTAGGATAGCTGAAGTATTTAAGGCCAATTAAAGATACACCATGTATCCTGAATGCAGACGTCTGTGACAGCGGTGTAGGGTTTCTAGAGATTCTCAGCATTCCTAGCCTAAAATGAATCACGGTTCTAACTTTGGCTTCAATTGTGCAGATGTCACAAGCTCTCCAAATTAAAGCTTACTACACTGATAATCAGATATGACTTTCCACAAGTCCTGCTTGACTTTTGCTATGCCTATAACTTCCCTCCAGCTGTGTACTTCTTTCTTTTCCACCCATTATCTCCAACATTAATTACTTTGCATTGTTCACAAAAAATTAAGCTACTGGATTTATGATTATTTTTCCAACCTTGTCAAATCCATCCTAGCCCTTTCCATCTCAGCATGTGAAATACTTAATCAATGTAACACTTTTTCATCTGCAGAAATACATCCTCCGCCTTACAACTATGTCAGCTTGAAATATGTAAACAAGAATCTGTTGATAAGAAAGACCCCATAGCAAAATGCAACAGTGTATCAAATGGAGTCAAGAATGTAACAAATGTCAGCTTTATACCGAGAAATGGCATCATACAAATGTTAGCTTTATAGTGAGAAATGGCATCATATCCATCAAGTGCTGTGAAGATACATTTATAGTACATATTTTAATTTGTTTTCTAATGGGGTATGCCAACTAGATATACGTGCTTCCTTTTAGGGCTGACACAGGAACACTGATCATCACAGGGTCCTGCTTAGAGGTAGACAGCATCCTACTGGACAGTGACGGAATCTAACTCAACATTTGAGGAAACCAGAAAAAAACTAACTGGCAGTTCAAAGACTGGAGTATTAAAATGGTAATACTGTAGCCAGAGAATTAAACACGTGTATATTACTGACTTTCAAGGATAACAATTTTTTATTATTATCTAGAAAACTATTGTAAAATGCCAGCACTGAACTGTCAAAGTACTGGTAAAAATAGAAATTTCAAAGAATTGAGCATTTTAGGCAAGAAAACTAATTCCATATAACTTGTATTTCTTCTGGTATTTAGTTTATGTAGTACTGTCAGTTTGCCTTTTCCAACACACTACACTCAGAATCTGTTTTCATTTTACTTCTACATAGAAGCACCAGAAAATTATAAAAATAACCACAGTAATAACTGGAAATTACACTTAACAGCTTTGGGTAGCATTCCTAGAATCTCAACTCATGAAAACAGAATTTAATTTCTTTAATAGTCATAAATTACTATCCCTGCTGAGCTTCAGTATTTCCATTTCAGTTTTATAGCCTTACATTCTTATGTGAAAGCCATATAAAGAAAACTATTAAAGTTGTTCATGTTTGCTCAGAAGGTGGCTTTCCACAGAACAAAAGATGCAATATCTCACTCTGAATACCAGGTAAGAAAAGTATATTACCTATATGTAAAAAAATTAGAATTATTAGATCTCAGGTGTAAATCAATGGTTACACTGAAATGCAGGGATTAAATAATACAAAGTACGAACATTAGAAGACTGTTAGCCAAATTATACATAGCAGAAGAACTCTGGTAAAAATGGAGTTAGTGGTTGGCATAATGGTTAAGGTATTTTCCTCACAAACACAAGGTAAAGAATCCGATTCTCATCTTTGAGAGGAGTTTTGTCTGCACACTGGACAGTTAGCCTAGTACTTGCTTTTGAATATATAAAAATTTTTGTTTATAATTTCCAGATTACTCACATTTGGGGGTCGTAATTCAGGAATTCTAGAACTGCAGTTGTGCAAACTAATCCCAAAATGTGATGCCGTGGTGATCTCACAGTCACAATAATAAGCCATATTCAGGAAAGTGCTTCATAATAAAGAACTGGTAGAGTTGATGAAACAGGAAGTTCACAGCACTAGGCAGTAGAAGGTTACAGGAACTGGTTGAAACATTCACTGAGAAACACTGAACGGCCAATTGCATGGCAATGTAAGGTAAGCCCTTATCTCAGTTCATGCTTGGTTCCAGATTAGTGAAGGCCTACTTTTCATCTCAGAGCAGATGGCATTCTTAGATCGCAAGTCCTTAAACATTTCTTGAGGGAGAGGCTAACAAGTCTGTAGAGTCTGTAGTGTTAGTCAGGCAGTGGGGGAGCCAATAAAAGTTTTCATAGTTTTAGCGGAACTAGAGGCATATTTTCTTTATTTCAGAAATGGATAAAGACAGACTGCAATTTTTTAGGATTCGGTTTTGAAGCCTTAACCCTGATGGACTGGAATCTGCCAGTGTCACTGAAGGGTCAAGAAAAAGTAGTGATGATGGATTATTTCCATGTACTTTAAGGAATAATTAAAAAATAATAAATAAGGATTATTACACTTATTACAAACTTTGAGAAGTGATAGAGTTTACATTTGCCATTGTCCAGAAATGGGAATGCTGGAGAGTTGCATTTTTAATTAAGTTACACTTTTAATTAGTTTTTGATTCTTAAATATGTATGTTGGCCAGGTGCTGACCATTTACAGATTAGCTTTGGGAGGGCACAGAAGCTTGACTCAGAACTTAAAAACCGTCACACGTCAGTGTACTTATACAAATGTTATTACTAAGCACATGAAATTAACCTAGGATATTAAATACAACAGTGCCTTACAAGGAAAAAAGTAAAAACATGTCAGGTACTCATCATAACAGCAGAACATCCTATTTGAAACTTGTGCCAAAATGATAACAAATGGACTACTCAAACTCTAGCCAAGTTCCCTTCTCTGAGAGCAATGCTGTTCTCTGTCACTTTTTACCAATATCTTTTAACATGTTTCATAACAACACATGCAAAACATAGCAGTTATAGACAAGAATAAAATGTAGAGTAAATTGAATAAAAACATTAAAATCTAACAATAAACTCGAAATAATTAATTAATAAATAACTATATACAACTATTTAAATATAAGTGTTGCATGTCTAATATGTAATAAGGAAAAAGGAAAAAAGTTGATTAACTTCAAGAATGATAACATAATAATGTCTAATATTTTTGATTAACATTCCAAAAAGAGACGTCTTTATGTTTTTGCAGTGTAACTTTATCAACTTTAATATATTTAGCAGCTGTCTCATTAAAGCAGGTCCATGATTTTTTTTTTTTACCTATCAAGCCAGTTTGGAGTTATGTATAGATTATACTCTAATAGCAATTTTTTTACACTGGTTAAATATCTTTTTGTGGTAGTTTTTTTTTTTTCTAGAGAAATGTAAAAAATAGCAAATTTCCACGACAGAATAACTCTTGATAATCCACATTATTTAATCTCACTTTAAAGAATTCTAAATTTGAAGGGAGAATTTACAATTCTATAGAATGAGTAATAAATTAGCACTATTAGAATCACATGCATTACAGATAGATGGACAGGTAAGAAAATAGCATGCTTTATTGATTGGTGTCATAAATTATTGGTTAGAATCAGAACCTCTGTGCAAAACCGCTTCTTAAGGGGGATACATGTTACAATTTAATTGAACAAAATTGATAACATCTTTAGATAAAAGGGGCATTTCCAAATCAAACCAATAGAATGAAAAAATAAAAGAATCCTCATATCTGAAATTTTAGATAAGCTTGTAAGAATCTACAGTTTACTATCTCAATAGATTGTAAACAAATTTAAGTCATCAGCATTTGCTTAAGTCTCATGCAAATTCAACACAGAGGATAATGATCTATCTCTGATCATAACCATGTTAAATTCTGTGTTTGAGGCATGGATCTCTGATCATAACCGTATTATATTCTGTGTTCGAGACATGGATCTCTGATCGTAACCGTATTATATTCTGTGTTCGAGTCATGGATCTCTGATCGTAACCGTATTATATTCTGTGTTCGAGGCATGGATCTCTGATCGTAACCGTATTATATTCTGTGTTCGAGTCATGGATCTCTGATCATAACCATGTTAAATTCTGTGTTTGAGGCATGGATCTCTGAGCGTAACCGTATTATATTCTGTGTTCGAGTCATGGATCTCTGATCGTAACCGTATTATATTCTGTGTTCGAGTCATGGATCTCTGAGCGTAACCGTATTATATTCTGTGTTCGAGTCATGGATCTCTGATCGTAACCATATTATATTCTGTGTTCGAGTCATGGATCTCTGAGCGTAACCGTATTATATTCTGTGTTCGAATCATGGATCTCTGATCGTAACCGTATTATATTCTGTGCTCGAGTCATGGATCTCTGATCGTAACCGTATTATATTCTGTGTTCGAGTCATGGATCTCTGATCGTAACCGTATTATATTCTGTGTTCGAGTCATGGATCTCTGATCGTAACCGTATTATATTCTGTGTTCGAGACATGGATCTCTGATCGTAACCGTATTATATTATGTGTTCAAGACATGGATCTCTGATCGTAACTGTATTATATTCTGTGTTCGAGTCATGGATCTCTGATCGTAACCGTATTATATTCTGCGTTCGAGTCATGGATCTCTGATCGTAACCGTATTATATTCTGTGTTCGAGTCATGGATCTCTGATCGTAACCGTATTATATTCTGTGTTCGAGTCATGGATCTCTGATCGTAACCGTATTATATTCTGTGTTCGAGACATGGATCTCTAATCGTAACCGTATTATATTCTGTGTTCGAGGCATGGATCTCTGATCGTAACCGTATTATATTATGTGTTCGAGACATGGATCTCTGATCGTAACCGTATTATATTCTGTGTTCGAGTCATGGATGCCAAAAAATTCACTCAAGAGGTGAATCTTGTCAACTATGTTGAGAACACAACAGTAGGTTGGGATCAGAGACCTAATCAATAATTCTTTGTAGTACATGGAGTTTAATCTGCTCCAGGTATTACTACTTACAGAAGAAAATAAAAAAGTGCAAAGTGTTTTGCTGGCTTTCCAAGATGTAAGGCACTTAGCGTGCACTATCACACAGACAACAAGATATGGCTTACACCAAGGAAAGAGATAAAGTCACGTACAGACTAATGGAACAGATAGCAAAGCTGTTTTAAATTAGGCTGCTATTTTCTGGCGGTAGAGGCAGATCTTCAACCCTAGTATGAGAACCAGTCTTAACAGTGCTGGGGAAGTGTTAACAATTGTTAAGATTATGATCTGCTCTACAGAGGTGCTTAACTAGTCTGTTTTTTTCCCACTATTGGAGCATTATGATGGTGCCCCATGCACTACAATACATTACAAGTATATACCGTATGTCTGTGAACAGTCTGTCCAGACAGAGGAGGCTGACGTTGGAATGTTAACTCAAACTGTACCTAATGGCTGTCCTGTGTTTCCACTTATAGTTAATGTTAGAGTAAAAGCAGTGATTGTTCACCAGCATTGGGCATAGTTTAAAGACGTTTATAGGTTCATAGGTAGGTACTACGCTATCTGCCCGAAGGCATTTATAAGCTTAGCCAGAATGTATTGGCTTTCGCTGCCCCCTTAGTTTAGTTCCCTGTGCCTCTGTTCAGCAGAGCCACTGAAGTGATCCCCAGGGTAAACTTTCTGTTTCCCATCCACTCGTCAAGGTTTCTCTTGAAGAGGGTTAGTGAGGAGCTCTGCCTAATGTAGACTGGAATCTTGTTCCAAAGCATGTGAAGTCTTTGGGACAGGAATCTATCCCTCCAGCACGTTCTATTTATTGTTGTGGTGAGGTTTAGATCCCTAGAGCATGTGGCTTGAGGGGATAAGGTTTTCTTTAGGTGGAGCATTTCCATCAATTCTGGGTTGGACATGGCCTTGTATGTCAGGCAGAGATCACCTCTGAGTAGGCGGTATGCAACCAAGTACAGCTGGAGTTTCTTCAGTTGAGTTGCATAGGGCATCTGTTTGAGGCCAGTGATCCTCTTGGTGAGGTACTTCTGTGGTCTTTCCAGCTGTTGCAGGTGTCTTGTAAGGTACATCCCAAATGGGGCGTTGTACTCTATGATGAGTCTGATGAGTGATGAGTAGATGGCCACAATGACCTCTTTTGATCTGGATGCGAACCGTTTTGTGATTAGGTGGGCCACATAGAAGGATTTTCTAACCACTTTGGCAATGTGATTATCAAAGGAGAGATTACCATCTACTTGGGTCCCCAGATCCCTTATTACGTTTTCCGTATTTAGGGGACTACCACCTATGTGGTAGTTTGTGGGTACTTTGTTTTTTCCAAAGGGGATGACTATGCACTTTTTGGCATTTAGCTTGAGGCCATAATTTTGACACCAGGCAGGCTTCCCCCAGAATTACAAATAAACAAGACAGCAAATATTGATAACATAAAAAGTAATAGTCTCAGACACATTTGCTTTAAATGTCACATATTCAACTCATCATCTTCATTCACCCTTCCCACCCCATTGTACACACGTCACACTTACCCATTAACCCTCTCTAATGGTGACATAATTACATCCATTGCACATAGAATTTCTACCACCAACAAAATCCAATAAAACAATGAGAAAAGCAAATGTCAGACATACATCAAACCAAAACAAAAAGCTCAATAAAGAAAATATATGTAGAAGAAATGTTAGCGCTTTTATGTTAGGATGACATCTTCTAACAACAGACATAAATATTTTTACAATGTGTCACAACCATCATCTTTCATCTTCCCTTTAAACTTTCACTTCAGCATTGCTTAACTCACATTCACTGCTTCCCTCCTCACCTAACTAGACTACCCTCCTTCTTTCCTGTTGTACTAATCATGATTTAACCCAACTCCCTGCTAGTTTTACCTACTCCTCACTTCCTGTGCCTCCCACCCTCCATCTCTTACATTCTTCAGTTTCTCCCCTATCTATTCCCAATTTCACAGATACATACATGCATGCATACATACATGCATACAGACTTACATACAGGCATGCATACATATATACATGCATATATACATACATGCATACATATATACATACATGCATACATACATACATAAAGACATACATACATGCATATATACACACATGCATACATACATATATACATACATAAAGACATACATACATGCATATATATACATAAATGCATACATACATATATAAAGACATACATACATGCATACATATATACATACATACTCACATCATCCACTGTTAAGCTTTATCCATGGTATAAGACTGACTTACATTCATGATGTTGATATTTTTTCCTTTCCTCCTGCACCAAAATCTGCATTTCCACCCTTTTCTCATAGCTCCAGTGTCAAGTTCCATATTCCACCCTGAACAAACAAAATGGCCATGCATCTGGTATGCTCTTCCTATAGATTTGTATTTATACATCACTACATGGCTCCTGCAACCATTTTACCTCAGCACATGTCCAGGACACATGACACAGATCTGCAGTGCCTAGTCCACATATCCAATAATGTGATACGGATGCCATCCATTCCACATACCCAATAATGTGACGGGGATGCCATCCAGTCCACATACCCAATAATGTAACATGCATGCCATCTAGTCCACATATCCAATAATGTGATGCAGATGCCGTCCAGTCCACATACCTAATAATGTGATGTCTATGCCATCCATTCCACATACCCAATAATGTGACGGGGATGCCATCCAGTCCACATACCCAACAATGTGACATGCATGCCATCTAGTCCACATATCCAATAATGTGATGCAGATGCCGTCCAGTCCACATACCTAATAATGTGATGCGGATGCCATCCAGTCCACATATCCAATAATGTGATGCAGATGCCGTCCAGTCCACATATCCAATAATGTGATGTGGATGCCATCCAGTCCACATATCCAATAATGTGATGTGGATGCCATCCAGTCCACATATCCAATAATGTGAAGCGGATGCCGTCCAGTCCACATATCCAATAATGTGATGAAGATGCCATCCAGTCCACATATCCAATAATTTGATACAGATGCCATCCAGTCCACATATCCAATAATGTGACACTGATACCATCCAGTCCACATACCCAGTAAAGTGACGTGGATGCCATCCATTCCACATATCCAATAATGTGACGTGGATGCCATTCAGTCCAATAATGTGATGCGGATGCCATCCTTCCTTAAACAGCTTCACCTTTACCACATTACCTTTCAGTACAGCAGTTACCCTCCAGGTCTATCCTCTGTACTACCTTGGTTACCTTCTGTACCTCTTCCTAAATAACCCCCCCCCCATCTAAAATCCTCATGTATCCACCTCTGCCTTAACTTAACAAATGCGAGTACCCTAATCTTATTGCATTTCCCTGTCTTTTACATATTTAATTCCACAAAAGCATTACCATCCTGGGATACAGGTTGGTACAGATGCACATACATAAGGATAAAAAGAAAAGAAAAAATAAATTCATTAAAACACAGTTAAGTGTACCATCATCCCCACCTTAATGTTTAGCTCCTTTTACTTTTACATTCTGATTTATATGTTCATAGGTAGATACTGCGCTACCTGCCATCCTGGGCCATTTTAAGATTAGATAATTTCTCAAAGGTGAGAATGAAACCTTGTTCCTTGTGTTTGAGAGGTCTGCACCAAACTCTGCATCCACTTTTCCCCAATCTTGGCTCCTTTGTGATCTGTCTTTCAGGGCCGTCTTTCTCTAAAAGCATTTGCATCTCTTTCATTAATCATATGAACCCTCTTTTTCTCCCTGTCTGAGTACCTGTATTCCTTGATCTGAAATAGTGAGGGCCTCCTCTGTACCTCTTCTATCATAGGTGCTCCTTCACATACTTTTGTAAGGTTCTCTCTCTCCCAAGTTCTTCTCCTGAGAGTTCACACTATGAAAGTCCATCATATTCTTCATACTGATCACAACACTGGTGTTTACTAGGTCACCCCCTTTCCCTTCATCCACAATTACAATGGTCTCTAAAACACATCCCCATAAATACGGAATGCCTGCTTTTTATCTTTGGCCCATAGTAACCTGCCTTTACAGATGACTTTCAGGGTGGCAGGGTACACTGTGTAATGTGCCAAAAGGCACACTTTAGTTTTTTTCCACCTTTCATAAAGCCTGCAAAATATATTCCCCTCCTTAAGGCTGCCATTCTGACCAGACAGTCCTTCAATCTACAGTGACCAATTTGCCAACCCTGTGAGCCCTCTCAGCCTGCTTGCCCAACCAGTCTAGAAACTTCTTCAGTTACCTTGAAGACCTGTCTTTCCAAAATGTGCACTACAGCTTTATCGTTCAACTCCATCTCTTAAGCCTATAATTCTGATGTTTCTCAGCAACAGAAGCACTCTGAGTCTGCCTGCTTCAGTATTGAACAGTTGACACAAAACTGAAAGCCCCATATTTCCTTCTCCTGCCTTATCTTCTTTTCTAACCCATCAATTATTCCTTTAACAAATTCAGTTGCCTGTTGCATTATGAACGCCAGCATTTTGTCAGGCTGGCCTTCAGCATGGGGAGGAATCTGGTCAACTTCTTCTTCCATTTTATTCTGTTAACTGAAAACATTGCTTCATAGATACTCCAACAATTTTCCAGAGCTAATCATTATGGAACTCATAAATGGAGAGATTGCGAACCTCCAGTCGCTGGACCCCACACAGTTCGGCTTCAAGGGCAGATCATGCCTCCTGAACCTGGTGGATTTCTTTGAGACAGTTACTCAGGCTATAGATAAGGGAAAGGAGGTACACACAGCTTACCTTGACCTTGCTAAAGCATTTGACACCATTCCCCATTCGGGTATTATTGATAAGCTCACAAGCCTGGGCATAAACCCTTACGTCACAAGATGGATCGCAAACTGGCTCTCAGACAGAT
The DNA here is from genome assembly GCF_019279795.1 of Protopterus annectens. NCBI lineage: Eukaryota > Metazoa > Chordata > Ceratodontiformes > Protopteridae > Protopterus > Protopterus annectens. Next base: position 1,731,480,542 of record NC_056729.1, on the reverse strand, counting down.
CCCATAAAGTAAGAGTAGCAGGATCTATGTCCGAATCCAGACCAGTAATGAATGGTGTGCCTCAGGGCTCTGTCCTGGAGCCCCTCCTGTTTGGCATATACTTCTCAGAAGTACAGGCAAGCACGGAAGGACTGTGGCTGACTAAGTTTGCGGACGACTGCAAACTGGGTGCTATAATAGAGTCTCCGGCCGACATAGAGATCCTCCAGAAGGGCCTAAATGAGACTGATGCATGGTGTCAAAGCCATGGTCTCAAGCTAAATGCAAAAAAATGTGTAGTAATCCCCTTTGGAAAAAACAGAGTACCCGCAAACTACAACATAGGAGGTAATCCCCTGAAATCTGAAGAAGAAATAAGGGATCTAGGGACCCAAGTAGATAGCCAGCTTTCCTTTGATAACCATGTTGCCAAAGTGATTAGAAAATCCTTCTATGTGACCCATCTGATCATGAAAGGGTTCACATCAAGATCTAAGGATGTAATGGTGCCCCTCTACTCTTCCCTCATCAGACCCATTATTGAGTACAATGCACCAATTGGAATGTACCTGGCTAGACATCTCCAGCAGCTGGAGAGACCACAGAGGTACCTAACCAAGAGAATTACTGGCCTCAAACAGTTGCCCTATGCAGCACGATTGAAAAAGCTAAGACTGTTCTCTGTTGCATACCGCTTTCTCAGAGGCGATCTCTGTCTAGCGTACAGAGCCATGTCCAACCCAGAATTGTTGAACATGCTCCATCTTAGCAAAACCAAATCTACTCGAGCTACACGCTCTAGGGATATAAACCTCAACACAACAATGAATAGAACATGCTGGAGGGATAGATTCCCTTCGCAGAGACTTCTCTTACTATGGAACAGGGTCCCGATCTACATAAGACAGAGCCCCTCACTATCACTCTTCAATAGGAACCTTGATGAGTGGATGGGTAACAGAAAGTTCACACCGGGGATCACACCAACAGCACTACTAGATAGGGGCAAAGGGTAATAGCTGCTAGTACAAGGGGCTAGGGAACTACTAAAGGGGTGGTGAATACCGCACAACGTGGCTGGGCTAATATATGCCTTCAGGCAGATAGCTCAGTACCAACCTATGAACCTATGAACCTATGTGTCACACGGTAATGAGGACTGCAATACATTGGCAGACTTATAAACATTTCAGTGGTCTGAGCTGGAGCCATAATGATTGGTTGGGGGCTCATGTGTCGCCCTAACCATGGAGCTAGTATATACAGGGTCAGGTGGGTGAAGGGGCTTGATTTTCACATACATTGTTAGGGTGTGTGCTGTTTTAGTGTTTCACTAGATAGTGTTTGCTGACATAGTTTCCAAGGGAAAAACTAAGCTCCTGTCCCATGCTACTGTATAAGGGTAGTGCTTGATCTACACAACTGCACAATGGTGAACGTATTGTCTCTTGTAACACCAAGAAGGTAAATGTCTCATGCTGTTGCACAAGCATGCACAATCTGCATTGAGCCAGTTCTCCTTCTAGGTCAGTTGGCGGAAGCCTCAAATTAAACCAGCATTGCCTGTTTTCAGTTTTTTCTACAGAAAAGTGTATAACTTGAAGTTAAACTTGGTAGAGTAAAGGACATGTGGCATTATAAATTAAACACATGTTACAAAGTTCATTGAACATGTGGGAGAAACAGATTAGTGCAGGTTCTGTAAAACAGAACTGGAAACAGCCGCACATCTTATTGCTGGGTGTAATACACTAACGGCAGAAAGCCTGTATACTGAAAGGCGTAATAATGTGGCAAGACTGCTGCACTGGGGATTGTTCAAACAGTGCAATACTGAACTAGCTGAGAAGCATTAGAAACATGACCCACAAAGCATTATAGAGAATGACAAAGTGTATATCAAATGGAATCTCCCATTACCAACAGTTCAAAAAAAAAACAAAAAAAAAACACAGATGCTAAAATTCAGATATAGTGGTCCATGAAAAGACGACAAAATTAGCATTGATCATTGAAACTGCTATTCCCAGTGATTACAGTGTCTTATGTACAGACAGACACAAGGTTATAAAACACCAGGATTTACAGACAGAAATGAGGGCAATGTGGAAGAAGGATACCCACGCAGTTCCAATAGTAGTAGGAGCAACGGGTCTTATAAAAAATAATTTATATGTTACTGATATATGTAACTCCATATGAATTGTAAAAGGAGTCATTACTGGGCACATTGCGGGTGCTGTGAAGAGCACTTTTGGCTGACATCAAAGATTGAAACAATACTAATTTCAGGAACTTTAATCATACTTTGGCTTAGGAATGGGGTCCATTTCCATCGTGGTATTAGAAACCCACAATATTTGGAGAAATTACACCATGAGAAGCACAGCCAAAGATATGCATCTCCAAACTGATGGCAACATGATGGTATGTGCACCTCAACAGGAGACTTTCCCTTACATAGCTACTTTTATGATGGGTACCTCACATATATTTATTATATTTCCAGAGGACATCTGCAGCAGCATAACAAATGCAGAATCACAAACTACGTGCAATACTAATCCAGTGATGGATAGCTAAAAGAGCATGTCCACCTTCAGCCTTGATCCACCAAAGTCTAAACTACTTCCAGACAGGGTACCTATGTTGTTAGATTTACTAAGTGTATATATACACATATATAAAACCTGAGCTTTGGCCAGTTAAGATCTAGCTGTATTCAACTGGATGTATAACAGAATTTAAGTACCTTTTATCTGCACTTTTTTCAAATAATACAGCATTTTAATTGATTTATTTGTGTTGCATTGAATATTAACTAAACTGGAAGTTTTGACTCTGCTTTTTCAGTTAGTGTTTGCTAGATTTTATTGCCTGTTAGAATTCCTGCATAGACAGTAATTGCAGTCCGGGGTAGTCTCACTCATTGATATCCTGTTACTGCCTATTTAAGTGGTACATTTTGGAATATTTACTGCTTAAAACCTGAGCTTTGGCCGGCTAAGATCTAGCTGTATTCAACTGGACGTATAAGATAATTTAAGTACTTTTTATCTGCACCTTTTTCAAATAATACAGGATTTTAATTGATTTATTTGTGTTGCATTGAATATTAACTGGACTGGAAGTTTTGACTTTGTTTTTTCAGTTAGTGTTTGCTAGATTTTATTGCCTGTTAGAATTCCTGCATAGACAGTAATTGCAGTCCGGGGTAGTCTCATTCATTGATATCCTGTTACTGCCTACTTAAGTGGTACATTTTGGAATATTTTCTGCTTAACACCTGAGCTTTGGCCAGCTAAGCTCTAGCTGTATTCAACTGGATGTATAAGAGAATTTAAGTACCTTTTATCTGCACTTTTTCAAATAATACGGCATTTTAATTGATTTATTTGTGTTGCATTGAATATTAACTGAACTGGAATGACATGCCTGGGATGACATGCTCGACAAGCCTGATTTATAATAATTGATTTATTTGTGTTGCATTGAATATTAACTGAAATGGAATGACAAGCCTGGGATGACATGCTCGACAAGCCACGTTGCTTTGCTAGGGATGGCTTGCACCTGTCACCCCTGGGCTTTCGGATATTGGCAAAGGCTCTTGCCACCCCCATAGTGCCTTTTTTAGGCAAGGCTCAAAATTCAAACCCACCTCCATAGACAGCACAAGGAACAAGAAACTAAGGGTAATGCTGCTAAACGCCAGAAGTCTTAACCTCAAGATGCATGCACTCGAAGCTCTCCTCAGTATGGACAACATAGATATCTGTGCAGTGACAGAAACCTGGTTCAAGGTTCCAGAGAGCACCCCAGCACTACCAGGTTATACCTCATATTTATCAAGGATATCCACACCTCCAGGTTAGTGGCATTGCATGAAGTATCGGAGACCATCCATGTGCAACTGACAATGGGCAAGACGGCTTTTCAGTTTATAGCATCCTACAGACCACCATCTCAAAGTCCGGAGTCCCACTCGGCTTTCCTGAAAACATTGGAGAACATGAAGATCTCTCAGAACACCATTTTATTGGGCAGCTTCAACTACCCAAACATAGACTGGGAGCATTACTCAAGCCCCAGCACCTTAGCCCAAAGGTTCCTGGAATGTATACACTCAAGTGCTATGGAACAACTAGTCACCACTCCCACAAGAGGGGAAAACATACTAGACCTGATCATTACCAACATGGGGACTCTATGCTCCATACCAGAAGTATATCCCTCATTGGTAAGATCAGACCATAAATTAATTTCACTGGATATCCACATCCCGACCCCACCCCCAGCCCAGAAAACCACAGTGAAAAACTTCTCAAAAGCGAACTTCACACTTCTCAAAACCGAAGTGGAATCCTTCAAGGCCCCAGGGCCAGTGGAAACTACGGCCCAAACTGCAGAATCCTATATAAACACATTATACGGACATCTCCAGGAATGCATGGATCATGCTATCCCAAACAAAATCAAGACCCAATCATCCAAAGGCAGGCGTCCATTCTGGTGGACCCCAGCCATAAATAAACTGTACAACAGAAGGAGGAAACTACTACATGATAGAGAAAAATCCCTAAAAGGGAAGGCATCTCTGATCAGTACTAGCTAAAAATTACGATCCCTCATAAAATCCTCCAAGGCTGGCTTCAAGAGACAAATTGCACAGGACACTAAAGACAATCATAAGGCTTTTTTCAGTTATGTTAGGAACCTGGGATGCAACTCCCAGACTTGTTCTGAGTTGATTCTAAACAACAAAAAATACACTGAACCCACAGACATCGCCAATATCCTGGCAGACAGGTTCAGTGCAAACTTCTCCACTCCCCCCCGCCAAAAGAGCAAGTATCTATCCCGGCAGAGTGCAGCCTCCCAAACATCTCTGATGCTCAGGTGAAGGCTGCCCTCTCCAAAGCAAAAAACACTGCTTCCATGGGACCAGATGGCGTCCCGGGTTGCGTCCTACATGAACTCCAAGAAGAAGTAATCCCTCAATTAAAACTGCTGTACAATCTCAGCCTCACTACAGGATATGTGCCCAAAGAATGGCATACAGCAACAGTGGTCCCACTCCACAAAGGTGGCGCCTCTGCGGACCCTGGAAACTATTGCCCCATAAGCCTGACTAGCCTAGTCTGCAAGGCTATGGAGAGGATCATCATGGAACTCATAAACAAAGACATTGGGGACCTACAGACACTAGATCCTACCCAATTTGGCTTCATCAAGGGCAGATCCTGCCTTTTGAACCTGGTCTTCTTCTTTGAAACAATCACTAAGGCCATAGATGAAAGGAAGGTAGTCCACACAGCCCATCTGGACCTCGCAAAGGCATTTGACACAATACCCCACTCGGGCATCATAGATAAGCTATCCAGCCTAAATATAAACCCCTATGTCACAAGATGGGTCACAAACTGGCTGAAAGACAGAACCCACAGTGTCAGAGTTGCTGGAGCCATGACAGACTCGAAACCGGTCACAAGTGGCATCCCACAAGGTTCTGTCCTGGGACCTCTCTTGTTCGGTACAGGCCAACGTGGGAGGACTATGGCTCAACAAGTTTGCAGATGACTGCAAACTGGGCGCCATAATCGACTCTCCAGCTGACACAAACATCCTTCAAAAAGGTCTCGCAGAGATGGATAACTGGTGCCAGAGCCATGGTCTAAAGCTAATTGCCAGAAAGTGTATAGTCATACCCTTTGGTAAAAACAATGTGCCCACAAATTACCACATAGGTAGTAACCCATTAAGTACAGATAAAGTAATTAGGGATCCGGGGACCCAAGTTGATAGCAATCTCTCCTTTGACAACCACATTGCCAAAGTGGTTAGAAAGACCTTCTACATAGCCCACCTCATCATGAAAGGATTCACATCTAGATCAAGAGAGGTAATTGTGCCCCTTTATTCATCCCTCATCAGGCCCATCATAGAATACAATGCCCCCTTTGGGATGTACCTTACCCGACACCTGCAGCAATTAGAAAGACCCCAAAAGTACCTCACCAGGAGGATCAAGGGACTCAAACAGATGCCATATGCTGCTCGGTTAAAAAAACTCCAGCTCTACTCAGTTGCATACCGCCTACTTCGAGGCGATCTATGCCCGACATATAAAGCTATGTCCAACCCAGAATTAATGGACATGCTCCTCCTCAGTAAATCTAAATCCCTTAGAGCCACGCACTCAAGGGACTTGAACCTCAGCACAGAAATAAATAGAACATGCTGGAGGGACAGATTCATAACCCAGAGGCTCCCTTCGCTCTGGAATAGAATTCCATTTCATGTTAGGCAGAGCACCTCACTGACTCTCTTCAAGAAGAATCTTGATGAGTGGATGGGGGATCGTAGGTTTGTCCCGGGGATTACTTCATTGTCACTATTAGACAGAGGCACAGTAAACTAAACTTTAAAAAGGGCACAGTATACTCAAATCAAGGGGTGGCATAAGCCAAACACAATCGGGCTAGGCTTATAAATGCCCCAGGGCAGATAGCCTAGTATGAACCTATGAACCTATGGAAGTTTTGACTCTGTTTTTTTCAGTTAGTGTTTGCTAGATTTTATTGCCTGTTAGAATTCCTGCATAGACAGTACTTGCAGTAGGGGTAGTCTCATTCATTGCTATCCTGTTACTGCCTATTTAAGTGGTACATTTTGGAATATTTTCTGCTTAAAACCTGAGCTTTGCCCAGCTAAGATCTAGCTGTATTCAACTGGACGTATAACAGAATTTAAGTACCTTTTATCTGCACTTTTTTCAAATAATACAGCATTTTAATTGATTTATTTGTGTTGCATTGAATATTAACTGAACTGGAAGTTTTGACTCTGTTTTTTCAGTTAGTGTTTGCTAGATTTTATTGCCTGTTTGAATTCCTGCATAGACAGTTATTGCAGTCGGGGGGTAGTCTCATTCATTGATATCCTGTTACTGCCTATTTAAGTGGTACATTTTGGAATATTTTCTGCTTAAAACCTGAGCTTGGGCCGAATAAGATCTAGCTGTATTCAACTGGACGTATAAGAGAATTTAAGTTCATAGGTTCATAGGTTGGTACTAGGCTATCAGCCCTAGGGCCTATACAAGCCTAGCCATAACAATTCCCTGGCTATTTCTTCCCACACTATTTACTTCCCTGGGCCCCTGTCTAACAGGGCAACTGACGTGATCCCCGGGGTGAATTTCCTTTCTCCCATCCAATCATCAAGGTTCCTTTTGAAGAGGGTCAAAGAGGCAATCTGCTTGACATGTATGGGCAATCTATTCCAGATTCTGGGGAGTCTCTGGGTCAGGAACCTAGCCCTCCAGCATGTTTTGTTTATTGTGATGACAAGGTTTAGATCCCTGGAGCGTGTGAATCTGAGGGATTGGAATTTCTTTAAGTGTAGCATGTCCAATAGCTCTGGGTTTGACATGGCCTTATATGTTAAGCAGAGACTGCCTCTGAGTAGACAATATGCGACAGAGTATAGCCGGAGTTTTTTAAGCTGGTCAGCGTAGGGCATCTGCTTTAGGCCTGTGATTCTTTTAGTGAGGTATTTCTGCGGCCTTTCCAGTTGTTGCAGATGTCTTGAGAGGTACATACCAAATGGGGTGTTGTATTCTATAATGGGTCTAATGAGGGATGAGTACAGTGGGACAATGACCTCCTTTTTTCTGGATGTAAAGCCCTTAGTGATGAGGTGTGCCACATACAAGGATATCCTGACTGTTGTGGCAATGTGGTTATCGAAGGTGAGACCACTGTCCACCTGTGTCCCTAAGGCTCTTATCACACTTTCGGTGTTTAGTGTACTGACTCCTATATGGTAATTCACGGATACATGTTTTTTCCAAATGGGATAACTATACATTTCTTTGCATTGAGCTTGAGCCCATGGCTCTGGCACCAAGCATCTGTTTCTGTAAGGCCTTTTTGTAGAGTATCCACATCATTTGGGGATTTAATAATGGCTCCCAGTTTGCAGTCATCTGTGAACTTTGTTAGCCAGATTCCCTTAGTGTTGGCCTGTACTTCAGGGAAGTAGATGCCAAACAAGAGTGGTCCCACGATTGAACTCTGAGGTACTCCACTTGTCACTTGTCTGGAGCTGGATTTGGAGTCGGCTACTTTTACAGTGTGGGTTCTATCAGTAAGCCAGTTAGGAACCCATTGGGTGATGCAGGGATTAATGTCCAGCTTAGTAAGTTTATCTATGATTCCAGAGTGGGGAATGGTGTCAAAGGCCTTGGCAAGGTCTAGATAGGCTATGTGGACCACCTTACCCTTGTCCATGGCTATGGAGACTGATTCAAAGAAGTCAATCAGGTTCAGGAGACAAGATCGGCCCTTCACGAACCCAAACTGGGTGGGGTCCAGTGTTTGAAGGTTGCCAATGTCTTTGTTTATAAGTTCCATGATAATACGCTCCTTGGCCTTGCAGATAAGGCTTGTCAGACTGATGGGATGGTAGTTTCCGGGATCCAAGCTGGATTCCCCCTTGTGGAGTGGGATAACTGTAGCTCTACGCCATTCAGTGGGCATGAAACCTGAGGTGAGGCTGTGATTAAATATGACACTTAAGTGAGGTGCCAGTTCATATTGTAGTTCATGTAGTACACAGCCGGGGATGTCATCTGGTCCCATGGATGCTGTATTCTTAGCTTTGGAGAGTGAGTATTTTTACCTGTGTGGCCGTTATTACCGGAATTTGGCAATCTTCTGGTATTGAGATGGGCCATTTAGGGGGTGAGAGGGGGGTGAAGTTGGCACTGAATCAATCTGCCAGGATATTGGCAATATCCTTGGGATCAGTATATTTAATGCCATTCTGTTTTAGCTCAGAGCAGATCTGAGCATTGCCATTTAGATTCTTGACATAGTTATAGAATGCCTTGTGGTTGTCTTTGGAATCTTTTGCAATTTTACTTTCGTAACTAGCTTTAGAGGATTTTATGAGGGATATTAGTTTGTTACTGAGGCTGGTAAGGGAGTTGTTTGCATCCTGGGAGTTTCCTCTTGTCTGCAACAGTTTCTTCCGTTTGTTGTAAAGTTTGTTTATTTCAGGGGACCACCAGACTGGCTTCCTTTTTTTGGATGAGAGCATCTTGGTTCTATTTGGGATGGCACGATTCATGCATGAGTGGATGTGCTCGTACAGTGCCATAGTGTAGGATTCAGCAGTTGAACGTTCAGTTCCAGTCTGCATGGGTGTCATGACGTTTGTTACTTTTGACTTGAGTAGCATGAAGTTGGCTTTGGAGAAGTTTTTTATGGAGGTTTCCTTACTGGGGGTGAGGGTGGAATGTGAATGTTAAGGGTGATTAGCTTATGGCCAAACCTGACTAACGAGGGGGTGACCATAGGTGTGGAGCATCGATTTCCCATGTTGGTAATGACCAGGTCTAGGATACTGGAGCCCCTGGTGGGACTATGGATTAGTTGATCCAGGGTGTTGGAATTTATGAATTCCAAGAACCGTTGGGCAAAGGTGTTTGTATATGAGTAGTTTTCCCAGTTAATGGCAGGGCAGTTAAAATCACCCAGTATTAGGGTGTTTGGTTCTATCTTAACATTTTCCAGTATGTTTAGAAAGGTGTAGTGAGAATCTTGGGGTATGGTGGGGGATCTATAGCAAGCTACAATTTGGATTGCAGTCTTACCTAGTGGTAGTTGCACCTGGAGAATTTCAGATGCATTGTGTTGGGCAACTAGCCTGGTGGTGTGAATATCCTTGGTGAATATTGACACTCCTCCACCTTTAGTGTTTCGGTCCTGGCTTGATGGCCGAAAAGTGTGGTAAGAGTTGTAGCCTGGTATTGCAGGGGTGCTCTCTGGAGCCTTGAACCAGGTCTCGGTTACTGCACAAATATCGATGTTCTCCATTTTTAGGAGTGCATCGAGAGAGTGCGTTTTGAGGTTTAGACTTCTAGCATTGAGTAGCATTACCTTCAGATTTTGCATGCTTATACCTGTTACCTTTTATCTGCACTTTTTTCCAATAATACAGCATTTTAATTGATTTATTTGTGTTGCATTGAATATTAACTGAACTGGAAGTTTTGACTCCGTTTTTTCAGTTAGTGTTTGCTAGATTTTATTGCCTGTGAAAATTCCTGCATAAACAGTAATTGCAGTCAGGGATAGTCTCATTCATTGATCTCCTGTTACTGCTTATTTAAGTCGTACAATTTGGAATATTTTCTGCTTAAAACCTGAGCTTTGGCCGGCTAAGATCTAGCTGTATTCAACTGGACGTATAAGAGAATTTAAGTACCTTTTATCGGCATTTTTTTCAAATAAGACAGCATTTTAATTGATTTATTTGTATTGCATTGAATATTAACTGAACTGGAAGTTTTGACTCTGTCTTTTCAGTTAGTTCCCCACCCACCCTCCCTGGTTTTGTTTTGGTGTTAATCTTGGTGGCTTTGAAACTGCCCACCCCTCTTGTAAATTTGTGTTTGGATACTTCTTCTGGGCCCATCTTATTTGCTCAGTGCAGTGAGATCATATTCTGATTTCAGGCACTCCTACTGTGTACAAAAAGAGCATCTCAGAAAGAAAAAATAAATAAATAAGCTTGTGTCCTGCCTTTCCTGTAAGTGGTCTAGACTGTTTGTAGGCTTCTGAGACCCCAAGCCTTTCTGTGTTGGAGGGAAGCCTTCTAGCTTAATTTTATTTCTTAGAACTAGCCAGTTTTCTAGTTTCAGCACTCAAATCTGTTTCTTTGAACTTAGCACTTGTTCAGAACTCGTTGTAAGCATTACATAAGCTGCAAATTACTACAGCACTTAACCTTCCTCACTTGTCTAGAGGAAAGCAGTTTTTAGTACTTAATAAATAAGCACCTATCCAGGCATGTCTAAGGGTCAGCTCCCGGTGATTTCTCCTGTCTACCTGATGAATCTGGGCATCTTGGAGCAATGCAGCAGTTGCCTCATGTACACAGACAACCCTCTCCTCCTACCACCCAACACTACAACCTGTGAAAGATGCACTTATATAGCCAAACTTGAAGCAAAGCTGTCTTCACCCAAGACTGGACTAGATAGTCAAGAGGAGAAGGTAAACACATGAACCACACCACACTCATCACATAGTCCCTCAAAACATACATCACCAAAACACAGACATAGAAACACAAAACACACACCTACATTCATGGAGGCTCTCAATAAAAACCTGCCCAAGCATCAGGGACCTCCAAAGCAAAAATGCAAGTAAACTCCAGCCGCCAACACAACCCAAATGACACATAGCCCACAAACTCAATGTGCCACTCAACCACAGCCCATAAGGTATAATGTACCCAACACTCTAGTCATAGGTGACTCTATAGTCAGGCACACTGATGTTCCACTCACTAGGCTAAACAAGGACAAAGTTACTGTCAGCTGCCAGGATCCACCACATAACACACATACACAGATCACTCCACAACAAGTACAAATATGACACTGTCATTGTCCATGTTTGTATGAATGACCTGAGATGTACCTCCCAGGACTACATGATAAGAGACATGGAAGAGCTCTCCGATCTTGTAGCCCAGGCAGGTATGACCCTAGCCCTGAGTAGCATCCTGCCATCACCCAAAATGATACCACAGTACAAGGACAAAAAGACTGACTTCAACAATTGGCCAGCCTCTGGTGTAATTCTAGGGGGATCCAATATTTGTCTGTCTGGGACAACATGATTGACAGACCACGATGCTTTGCCAGAGATGGCCTGTACCTGTCAGCCTTGGTATTCCGGATACTGGCTAAGGCTCTTACCACCCTTATAGTGCCTTTTTTAGGCAAGGTTCAAATGACAAATTCACCACCGTAACAGGTACAAGCAAGCAAATTCTGAGGGTAATGCTACTCAATGCTAGAAGTCTAAACCTCAAAATGTACTCACTCGAGGCATCCTTAAAATTGAGAACATCGACACCTGTGCAGTGACAGAGACCTGGTTCAAAGCTCCAGAGAGCACTGCTGCATTACCAGGCTATAATTCATACCACACTGTTCGGCCACCTAACCTGGAACAAAGCACTAAAAGTGGAAGCGTGTCCATATTCATTAAGGATATCCACACCTCCAGGCTAGTTGCTGAGCATAATGCATCCGAGATTATCCAAGTGCAACTAACTCTGGGCAAGACCGCAATCCAAATTGTAGCTTGCTACAGACCCCCCACCATGCCCCAGGATTTCCACTCCTCATTTCTTCATACACTGGAAAGTATTAGGGTACAACCCAACAACCTAATAATGGGTGATTTCAACTACCCCACCATCAATGGGGAAAACTACTCATGTACCAACTCTTTTGCTCAACGTCTTCTGGAATTCATGAATTCCAACACCTTGGATCAACTTATTCACACCCCCATCAGGGGCAGCAATATCCTAGACCTGGTCATTAGCAACATGGACAACCGGTGTTCCACACCAGAGGTCAATTCCTCGTTGGTCAGATCTGACCAGAAGCTAATTACCCTAAACATCCACATCCTGCCCTCACCCCCAATTAGGGAAACCACCATAAAAAACTTCTCCAAGGCCAACTTCACACTTCTTTAGACAGAAGTGGCAAACTTCATGACACCCATGCAGATGTACAATAGAGGTACGACTGCTGAATCCTTCACAAATGCACTTTATAAGCACTTACATGAGTGCATGGATCGTGCTATCCCAAACAGAACCAAGACGCTATCCTCCAAAAAAAGGAAGCCAATCTGGTGGTCCCCTGCCATAAACAAACTGTACAACAGAAGGAAGAAACTGTTGCAAAAGAGAGTAATATCCCATGAGTGGAGGAGCTCCCTGGTCAGCCTCAGTAAGAAGCTGCGATTCCTGATAAAATCCTCCAAAGCTAGTTACGAAAACAAAATCGCCACTGATTCTAAAGACAACCACAAAGCATTCTATAGCTATGTCAAGAATCTCAATGGCAACACTCAGATCTGCTCTGAGTTACAGCACAATGGCAATAAATATACAGACCCATCTGATATTGCCAACATCCTGGCAGATAGGTTCAATGCTAACTTTACCCCCTCTCACCCCCTAAAGAGCCCATCTCTACACCGGAAGAATGCAAAGTTCCTGTAATCATGGCCACACAGGTAAAAACCTCATTCTCCAAAGCAAAGAACACAGCATCCATGGGACCAGACAACATCCCAGGCTGAGTTCTACATGAACTAAAGAACGAACTGTCACCCCACCTAAGTACCATGTTCAATCATAGCCTCACTTCAGTCTTTGAGCCTGCTGAATGGCACACAGTGACAGTTATCTCACTCCACAAGGGGGGAGCCACCATGGACCCTGGGAACTACTGCCTCATTAGCCTGATGAGCCTGGTCTGCAAGGCCATGGAACGTATCATCATGGAACTTATAAACAATGAAATTGGTAATCTCCAAACTCTGGACCCCACCCAGTTCAGGTTTGTAAAAGGCAGATCATGTATCCTAAATCTGATAGACTTCTTTGAAGCAGTCACCAAAGCTGTAGACAAGGGTATGGTGTTTCACACAACCTATCTAGATCTTGCCAAGGCTTTTGACACCATCCTCCACTCTGGAATTATAGATAAACTCACTAAACTAGGTATAAATCCTTATGTCACAAGATGGGTTGCCAAATGGCTCACTGACAGAACCCACACTGTGAAAGTAGCAGACTCCAAATCTGAATTCAGATCAGTGACAAGTGGAGTACCACAGGGTTCAGTCCTGGGTCCTCTCCTGTTTGGTATCTACTTCTCTGAAGTACAGCCTAACACAGAAGGTCTTTTGCTAAGGAATTTCACAGATGACTGCAAACTAGGAGCCATAATTGAAACTCCTAACGATGTGGACATCCTACAAAAGGGCTTCACTGAGACAGATGCCTGGTGTCAAAGCCATGGCCTCAAGCTCAATGCCAAAAAGTGCATTGTCATCCCCTTTGCTAAAAACTCTGTACCCATGAACTACAACATAGGCGGTTGTATACTTAACACCGAAAGTGTGATAAGAGACCTTGGGACACAGGTGGACAGCAGTCTCTCCTTTGATAATCACATCACCACAGTAGTCAGGAAATCCTTCTACATGGCACACCTCATCACAAAAGGTTTCTCATCCAGAAAAAAAGAGGTCATTGTTCCCCTCTACTCATCACTCATTAGACCCATTATAGAGTACAACATTCCTTTTGGTATGTACCTCACAAGACATCTACAACAACTGGAAAGGCCGCAGAAATACTTCACAAAGAGGATTACCGACCTCAAACAGATGCCCTACGCAGACCGTCTTAAAAACCTCCAGCTTTACTCTGTCGCATCTTGCCTACTTAAAGATGATCTCTGCCTAACATACAAAGCTATGTCAAACCCAGAGCTGTTGGACATGCTCCACTTAATGAAATCCCAATCCCTCTGAGCTACACGTTCTTGGGACCTAAACCTTGTCACCACAATAAACAGAACATGCTGGAGGGATAGATTCCTGTCCCAGAGACTTCCCATACTCTGGAATAAACTACCTATCTATACCAAACAAAGCTCCTAATTAGCACTCTTCATGAAAAATCTTGATGATTGGATGGGAAATAGGAAATTCACCCCAGGGATCGCCTCTGTGGCTCTGCTCGACAGGGGCACAGGAAAATAATTTTCTTGGGTGGCAAAAGCCAGGGTACCTTTTTGGCTGGGCTTGTATAGGCCCCAGGACTGATAGCCTAGTACCTACCTATGAACCTATGAACTTAAAATACAAGCCACCCTGGTGGAATCACAAAATTAATCGGTTATATAACAGGAGGTAGAAAATCATGGCAAAATATAGGAGGTGCAGCACCCAGCAGGATAAAAGCACTCTCATCAAACTAATCAAACAATTCAGAGAACAAATACAGTCTATTAAAACCAAGTTTAAGGTAAGTTTGGCCTCCCAGGTCAAGGACAACCACAAAGCATTCTTTAGCTATATCCGCAACCTCAAAGGCAATACCCAATTCTCTGTATAGCTTATTGTAAATGTAACCACCTATACTGAGCCAGAAGATGTATCAAACTTCCTGGCTGATAAATTCAGCTCCAACTTTACCCCTTTCTCCCTCTCAACCCTCCCTCAGGAAATATCATCAAATATAACTCCTCCTACTATCACTACAGAACAGGTCCTTAATGCTCTCTCTAAGACTAAGAACACTGCATCAATGGGCCCAGACAATACCCCAGGATGCTTTCCAAATATCATGAAACATTACCTATCAGGGCCTCTGGGATTACTATTTAACTGTATTCTCCAAACAGGCTTCCTTCTTCATGAATGAGGAAAAGCAAAAGTCATCCCTCTGCACACAGGTGGGCCATCTACAGACCCTGGAAACTACAGCCCCATAAGTCTCACTAGTTTTCTATGTAAAGCCATGGAAATAATTATCATAGAGATGATCAACAAATATACAGTAAACTTCCAGACACTAGACCCAACCCAGTTTGGTTTCATTAAGGGTAGATCATGCCTACTCACCCTGGGGAACGTCTTTCAGAAGGTCACCAAAGCAATGGATGAGGGCAACATTTTTCACACTGCCTACCTTGACCCGGCTAAAGAATGTGACACAATACCCAACTCAGACATTTTTGACAAACTTAAGAGGTTAGGTACAAAGCCGTATGTCACCCAGTGGATAGCCAACTGGCTTACAGACAGGACCCAGGAAGTTAGAATTGGGGAGTCCCCCTCTACAAAGTGTCCAGTCACAAGTGGAGTCCCTCAGGGATCAGTCCTTGGACTGCTCCTTTTAGCATTCACTTCTGAAAAGTCAAGACCAAGTCAGCCATCTCTGGATGACTAACTTTGCAGATGATTGCAAATTAGGAGCTGTCATTGAATCTTACACTGACAGAAATGTTCTCCAGGAGGGGCTGATACAGACAAACAACTGGTGTCAGAACCATGAATTAAAACTAAATGCCAAGAAATGCATAATAGTATCCTTTGGGAAGTCATCCATCCCTGGTAACTATCATATTGACAACACACCCCTTAGAGTTGACCCAGTAGTCAGAGACTTAGGGGCACACACAGATAGTAATCTAGCCTTTGATCATCACGTGTCTACAGAGATGAGGAAATCATTTTATGCTGTGCAACTTATAAACAAATGTATGGCATCTAAGTCCAAGGAAGTCATTGTTTCACTGTATTTGCCATTCATCAGAGCTATCATTGAATACAATGTCCCCTTTGGTATGTACCTAACCAAGCATATCCAACAACTGGAACATCCACAAAGGTTCTTCACTAAAAGAATACAGGGCATAAGTAAAATGTCCTATGCATATTGCCTCAAGGCTCTGTCCCTGTATTCTGTCTCCTAGAGACTTTTGATGGGAGAGGGCACAGCAAAATAATGGGTATAGCTCCCCATACTAAAGGGGTGGCGTAAGCCACAAAACTATGGGCTAGGCTTGTAAATGCCCTCGGGCAGATAGCCTAGTATGAACCTATGAACCTAAGATCTATGCCTGGCATACAGTGCATTGCCAGACCCCACTCTGTTGGACCTCCTACATATCCACAAAACAAACAGCACCAGAATAACCTGTTCTAAAGGCTTAATCCTTGCCTGTGATATAAACAGGACCTACTGGAGAGATAGATATGTATCCCAGAGACTACCTCTATTAGTCTATGGAACAGACTCCCCATACATGTGAAGCAGAGTTCCTCCTTAACCTAGGTCAAGTGCAACTTAAATAATTGTATGGAAAACCAGAAATTCATCCCTGGTTTGGCACCTATGTCTCTAATGGACACAGGTAACCTGTAAAAGGTTCAGCTCCCAGGCCCATGATTACACTTATCAAGGGTATCACAACTTGTCAGAGATTTGGGATGCATGGCTAGGCTTAAAAAGCCCCTTGTGGTCATTAGCCTAGTAAACACATATGAACCTATGTACTACCTTGATTTTTTATACCACTCCAAAATTCCTTTTCTTCTCTCTAACCTTTTAAAACTATTCACATTTAATGCTAAAACTCTACACGTAAATCTACCTTGAGTGATATACTTATTCAACCTTTCCCTTTCTTTTTTTAAATCCTTCTGTAATTTTCCTTTTCTACTCCCGTAATCTTTTCCCAAACTGAATTTCTTTTTTGCTTAACTATACTCCATTTAATATCATCGCTATCACTCAAATCAGAATCTTCCATTTTTTCTGCATTAAACTCTTCCTGCACACTCACTTCTCGTACAACTAATTCCTTACTCATAACCTCTATTTGTATTCATCTTACTTCTAAGTCTTTTTGATCATTCTATCTATTACTACATCCACAACATCCATCTTTATTTTTTCCCCTTTTTCTTCACATTCCCCCAAATGACCCTTTTTATAACATTTATAACATCTCATTTCACAATCCTTTGCATCATGTGCAATTATCCCACATAAAAAGCTTCTTCTTTTATTACAACTTCTTATTAAATGATCATTTTTACCACACAAAAGACGTTTTAGGCTGCTCCAGATATTTTGCCACGCCCCTATTTCCACCAACAGTTGTAAAGCTTAGTGAACGTACAATAATCTAATTGCCATTTTTCAAACTCACATTACAATCCCGTGCCCCATCCATACACCTCTGTTATCATACACTTTAAATACATCCAATACATTTGTACATAACTTCAATAAATGTCCTGTCAAAGTGTTTTCATCTACTTCCATCCTAAATTGTACATTGATTTTTTTTGTCTCTCTATAAGATGCTTTAAATGCAGACAGACCCCACAGTGCATTTTGTTTTCCCTTTTCATATTAATCCAACAGTGTCTCCATTATTTGACCAGTCTCAAGTATATCACAAAAAATCTCTCTTTTAATGTGTATAAAAGCTCTTACCTCACTTGCTTTGACCCCCAAAGTTGAAATTACTTCATCCCATACCTTATATCTGTCTAGTTCAAAGTCCTCTTTATTTTCGATACATACTGTAAAAGTTCTCTCTTTTTTTTGTTAAACCCTTCTTTTTATTGTCTCCTGACTTTACCATCTCTGCATAGGATTTACCTTTCATGACCATCTCTTCCTGTTGTTGTATCTTCTCCATTAGATCTCCCTGGGACATGTCTTTACCACTCTCTGGGTCATATTCATTTACTAACTCCAGCAATACATCATCCCACAACTTTCCAAACTGGAGGATTGAGACAACACAATCTTGCACTAACACATCATCTCCGAAGAGACTCTCCTGAAAGATCTCTTC
Organism: Protopterus annectens; assembly: GCF_019279795.1. Lineage (NCBI taxonomy): Eukaryota > Metazoa > Chordata > Ceratodontiformes > Protopteridae > Protopterus > Protopterus annectens. Next base: position 1,731,462,286 of record NC_056729.1, on the reverse strand, counting down.
TGAATCTCTTACTGCTACATCATCCTTTTGAGAAAGCTTGACCGCTTTCTCCACACCTTCATCAGCAGGGTTGCCTGCCTGCCCTTTATTAACCATTTTCTCTGACATAAACATCACCATAATATCCTTACTAATAGAGGATTCACTTCTCATTTTGCTAGTCTTCAATCCACTCCCTTTGTCCTCCATCTTCTTCCTGGTTTCTCTGAGCTGCTACTGCACCTGGAATGGAAACTGGAAGTTTGTTTGTTTGTGTCTTTTGGCTTTTCCCGGTTAGGGGTTGCCACAGCGGAACTCCAGTCCGCTAATGATTGGCAGTAGATTTTTACGTGCTGGCTTGCCAGGCCTAACGCACAACCTTCAACGAAGGAACGCCCATTCACGCATGTCAACACACAGAATATGCTCTAACTGAGAATCGAATGGGCAATGTCTAACTGTGAGGCAACAACGCTACTGCAGCACCACCATCGCAGTACTGGAATGGAAAACTGGAAGTACAAGGCAAAAAACGCGTCCCCCCTTCGCAAAACAAGTCTTCTCAAAAGAGTAGGGGAAGTTGCCTGGTTCCTTAGCCAAAATTCCCTTAATCAGTATGAATACCACCCTTTGTCTCACCTGAAAAGAGGCTACTAGCCCAGTGGGACTAACCCAGTCAACAAGGGGTAAATAAAATCAATACATTTTACAACTTTATTAGAGGCACATTGCTTTCTTTATGACAAGTACTGTACATAGCAATAGAATGCATGAGAGAATAAATGTCAGAGTCCTGGCTTAAAGGTACCCTAAGAATGCTCAGAAAAGGGTTTCTAAATATAGTAACTCCCTTTGTTTTGTCCCACTGAAAGTACAATGTGATGGGTGCAGAATCCAGAAATTATCCCAAGGATATACCTTGAGAATAGAGAGGTGAAAGATGTTTACAGATTTATGCACAGAGAGAAAAAAAATCAGCTGTTATATTGTTGCCACAAAATGGTTCAGCTGAGCACCAGTACAGAGTGGAGTAACACAATTTTCTGAGCAGGGCATCACCTGATTATGGTGAAGCCTTACATATACAAATACTGAGGATTTGGTGCTTTTGTAAAAATGTGCGTGGTATTCACATGCCAAACTGTATGACAAAAATAAGCAAAGAAACTGATCAAACTGGAACTTTAAATGTTATGTGTGGGAAGGGCTTACTGGGATGTATAGGTAGGCATTTTCCACATCTACTACTCCCATCCACAAATTTTAACTTACTAAAAGAAGAAAACTCTTTACTTTAACTTGTTTTGACACATACAATGCTGGTCTCAATTTGATATTCTTTAGAACTACTACTGAGAATGTGGAATAAAACCCTATGACCTCTAGGTAACTTGGCACTCAATTACATTACTTTGTCCTTCACCAGCTATAAGGCTAAATTAAGCTGGCCAAAGTGTATGAGTCAAGGAGTCCTGAAGGGAGGTTTCTGAAAAGCTGTGTTATCAAGTAACCACTGGAAATAATATGCAATAAGTTGTTCTGAATGTTACTTCAATAACAATCGCCACCCCCCCCCAAAAAGGATTATAGGCCCGTTTTTCAGAAGGAAATGAGGCATATGAATTACTCAGACTCTCATTAGATTAAAGGACTAATTTAATTTTAAATACTGGGCAATCACTCTGCAGACTATTACATGCTTAGCCAATAACCAGACAGAAATCAAAGGTGAAAAGCAAACCTGGTACCTTCTGCCTGTGAGGTAAACACCTTAACTGTTATGCCAATTCCAACCTTCAAAAGCATTTTGTAGTGGTTTCCCTTACTGAACTTATAGTCCCCAATACTTTATACCTTTTTAAAGAATTGTGTATTGGGACTGGGGCATTCCTGGACTAATGAAGGATAAGGAATTAAAGTTTTATTTCACCAGTCATCAGCTCTCATTTCTCTTCTAACTCACTTAGTACCTTTTCATCAATATTTGTTTTACCTCTCTGGCTGATGTGGTACCCTCTCCATTCAGACTCCAGACCATTTGTTCTCTAGTGGTAGGAATATGGCCAGTTCCATGAGGATGGGCAGCCATCCATGATGGTTGTCATTCAAGAAGTTACAAGGTTTGCTTAGGTCTTAATAGCATACCAGCAAGGAGGACATTTTTTTCATAATCTAATCTCTGATGGAGGCATCCAACATCTCTTTCACAGACCCTTCCATTAATGAGGAGTCCTAAGCTGAGGGTGTCTTCTGATACACTTTAGCAGAAACTGTTTCACAGGCACATTTGGTTATATGTAAATGTACCACCTCTGTAGTGGCAATACATTTAAGAATTCACTTTTGGTGTATAAAACAGCTGATTCCTGCAGAGAAACCCCCCCCCACAAAGTTACTACAGAAGTAAAGTTTAATAATGAACCATGCAAGTTAAAAGGCAATATCCATAAAAGTTAGGTTGTAAGCACTATTGGTTCTTTCTGATCAGTCAATAAGTAGTTCCCTATATTATTCAGGCATGTCCAAAGGTCAGTTTCGAGTTTACTCTCCAGTCCAGCTGGTGAATCTGGGAATCTTGAGGCAATGTTACAACTGCCTTATGTATACAGACCACCCTCACCTCCTCCCAACAAGCTCAAATATATGTGAGAGATGCAACTATATAGCCAAACTGGAGGTTAAGCTCTCTCAACCTAGTACTGGCACAGCCTGTCAGGAGGAGAAGGTCACCACACACACCACAAATTCAGTCTCACATAAACCTATCTCATCAGCAAACCAAACACATAAACACACAAAAACATACTTGGAGGCTCTAAATAAAAATCTGCCTAAGCAGCAGAGACCTCTAAAGCAGACATCCAATCAACCCCTACAACGAAACAATACCCACGTAGCACATAGCTCACAAAGTCAGTGTGCCACACAGTCACAGCCCTTAAGGCTAAACAACACACCTAATACACTTGTAATAGGTGACTCTATTGTCAGACACACTGATGTCCCGCTCACCAGGCTGAACAAGGAGAAGGTCACTGTAAGCTGCCTGTTGGGTGCCAGGATCCACCACATAACACAAGCACTCAGGTCACTCCAAAGCAAGTACAAATATGACTCTGTCATTGTCCATGCTGGTGTGAATGACCTGAGACGTACCTCCCTGGACTACATGAAAAAAGACGTAGAGGAGCTCTTTGATCATGTAGCCCTGGCCGGTATGACCCTGACCTTGAGTAGCATCTTACCCTCACCAAGAATGATGCCACAATATAAAGACAAAATGATCAATTTTAACAATTGGCTAAAGTATTGGTGTCATTCAAAGGGGATCCAGTGTCTGTCAGCCTGGGATGAAATGCTCGACAAGCCACTTTGCTTCGCTAGGGACGGCTTGCACCTGTCACCCCCTGGGTTTTCGAATACTGGCAAAGGATCTTGCCTCCCCCATAGTGCCTTTTTTAGGCAAGGCTCAAAAGACAAACCCACCTCCATAGACAACACAAAGAAAAACAAACTAAGGGTAATGCTGCTCAACGCCAGAAGTCTAAACCTCAAGATGCATGCACTCTCCTCAGTATGGAGGGTATCGATATCTGAGCAGTAACAGAAACCTGGTTCAAGGCTCCTGAGAGCACCCCAGCAATAACAGGTTATACTTCATACCATGCTTTCTGGCCCCAAAACTCAGACCGAACCACAAAAGGAGGGGGAGTATCCATATTTATCAAAGATACCCACACCTCCAGGTTAGTGGCACTGCACAAAGCATCGGAGACCATCCATGTGCAACTAACTGTGGGCAAAACTGCCTTTCAGTTTGTAGCCTGCTACAGACCACCCTCCCAAACACAGGAACCTCACTCGGCTTTCCTGAGAACACTGGAGAATATGAAGGTCTCTCCAAACACCATTATATTGGGTGACTTCAACTACCCAAACATTGATTGGGAAAACTACTCAAGCCCAAACACCCTCTCCCAATGGTTCCTAGAATTTACAAATGCTATGGAACAACTCGTCACCACTCACACAAGAAGGGAAAACATATTGGATCTGGTCATCACCAACATGGGGTCTCTATATTCCACACCAGAGGTATACCCCTCATTGGTAAGAACAGACCATAAACAAATCTCACTGGACATCCATATTCTGTCCCCACCCCTAGCCAAGGAAACCACGGTGAAGAACTTCTCAAAAGCAAACTTCACACTTCTCAAAACCGAGGTGGAATCCTTCAAAGCCCCCAGGCCAGTGGAAAATACGGCCCAAAATGCAGAATCCTTTACAAAAGCATTCTATGGACACCTACAGGAATGCACGGAGCATGCTATCCCAAATAAAGCCAAGACTCACTCCTCCAAAGGCAGGAGACCTATCTGGTGGACCCCGGCCATAAATAAGCTATACAACAGAAGGAGAAAGCTACTACATGATAGAGCAAAATCCCAAAAAGGGAAGGCGTCTCTGATCAGTACTAGCAAGAAACTACGATCCCTCATAAAATCATCTAAGGCCAGCTTCAAAAGAAAAATTGCCCAATACACTAAAGATAATCACAAGGCCTTCTTTAGTTATGTCAGAAACCTGGGAGGCAACTCCCAGATATGCTCTGAGTTAGTGCAAAATGACAAAAAATACACTGAACCCACAGGCATTGCCAACATCCTGGCAGAAAGGTTCAGTGCAAACTCCCCCCCCCCCCCAAAAGAGCAAATGTCTATCCCAACAGAGTGTAGCCTTCCTGAGATCACAGATGCACAGGTGAGAGCTGCCCTCTCCAAAGCAAAAAACACAGCATCAATGGGACCAGACGCTGTCCTGGGCTGCATCTTACACAAGCTCCAAGAAGAACTAAACCCTCATATAAAGTCACTGTTCAATCTCAGCCTTACTACAGGATATGTACCCAAGGAATGGTGTACAGCAACAGTGGTCCCACTCCACAAAGGTGGTGCCACAACAGACCCCGGAAACTATCACCCTATAAGCCTGACTAGCCTGGTCTGCAAAGCTATGGAGCGTATCATCATAGAAATCATAAACAAAGACATTGGGAACCTCCAGACACTGGATCCTACCCAATTTGGCTTTGTTAAGGGCAGATCTTGCCTCTTGAACCTGGTCAACTTCTTTGAAACAGTTACCAAAGCCATAGATGAAGGGAAGGTAGTCCAAACAGCCTACCTGGACCTCGCAAAAGCCTTCGACACAATACCCTACTTGGGCATCATAAATAAGCTCACCAGCTTAAATATCAACCCCTATGTCACAATATGGGTTGCAAACTGGCTCAGGGATAGAACCCACATGGTCAGAATAGCAGGTGCCATGTCAAACACTAAACCAGTTACAAGTGGCATCCCACAAGGCTCAGTCCTGGGACCTCTCTTGTTCGGTATATATTTCTCCGAGGTACAGGCTAACACGGGTGGACTATGGCTGACCAAGTTCGCAGATGACTGCAAATTGGGTGCCATAATCAACTCAACGGCTGACACAAGCATCCTCCAAAAGGGTCTCACAGAGTTGGATAGCTGTTGCCAGAGCCATGGCCTAAAGCTAAATGCCAAAACGTGCGTAGTCATCCCCTTTGGGAAAAAAAAAGTGCCCACAAATTACCACATAGGTGGTAATCCATTAAGTACGGAAGAAGTATTAGGGACTTGGGGACCCAAGTAGATAGCAATCTCTCCTTTGACAATCACATTGCCAAAGTGGTTAGAAAGATCTTCTATATAGCCCACCTTATCACGAAAGGGTTCACATCTAGATCAAGAGAGGTCATTGTGTCCCTCTACTCATCACTTATCAGGCCCATAACTGAGTACAATGCCCCGTTTGGGATGTGCCTTACCCGACACCTGCAGCAACTGGAAAGACCCCAAAAGTATCTCACCAAGAGGATCAAGGGGCTCAAACAGATGCCCTATGCAGCTCGGCTAAAGAAACTCCAGCTCTACTCAGTTGCGCACCGCCTACTCAGAGGCGATCTGTGTCTGACATATAAAGCCATGTCCAACCCAGAACTAATGGACATGCCTCACCTCAGGAAATCCAAATCCCTTAGAGCTACATGCTCCAGGGACTTGAACCTCAGCACAGAAATAAATAGGACATGCTGGAGGGACAGGTTCATATCCCAGAGGCTCCCCTCACTCTGGAACAAAATCCCTATCCATGTTAGGCAGAGCCCCTCACTGACGAGTGGATGGGAAATCGTAAGGTTACCCCTGGGATCTCTTCTGTGTCCCTGCTGGACAGAGGTACAGTAAACTAACCTTAAAAGGGCTACCTTCTGTGACCTACAATACAGAGGCACAGTCAACTAATCTAAAAGGATGGCAGAAGCCAAACACACTCTGGCTAGGCTTATAAATGCCCTAGGGCAGATAGCCTAGAATCAACCTATGAACCTATGCATCACTCCATATTCTTCATCTAAAGAAAGCATAGCGACTACTTCTATTTCATGCAACAAACAAAAGACAAAAGTGAAGAAGCACCTGGGATCACTCTGAGATTTCTCTGATAACTGTGCCCTTCAGAAGTAGCTCTGTATAATTTGTCTTCTTAGAGAGAGAAGACTGAGGGTCCAGTACTCTAGCTACCTCCTCCACCATGTCCTGGCATGCCTCAAGAAGAAGTACAATCTAAGGGTGAGGTTCTACAGAGAAGAACATTACAGGACCTCTTTCAGGGGGTGAAGAGAGCTATGAATCCTACATCAGCCATATAACTGCTGTATCAAATTGACAATACTTTCCATAACAGATGTCGTGACCTACCATTGACCATCTAATGTGCTGCCATTCTTAGGTCCACTGAAATCTGTTTCACACACAGATGTTTTACCTCCTCTGAAGAGAGGTGATCATTTTCCCTTCTTCAAACAGAAAGTAGTAAGTGCACATCTAAAAGATATCCTGGTGAAGTTTATCTATTGGGATACAACAAGTGGAGAATTGATGTAAGTATTTGTGGGACTTCCCTGCAAAAGAATCAAGTGAATAATATAGGAAATATTACATTTTTAACAACAGATGTAAACGATCTTTTTCACAGTTATCCCCATAATGTAAGCATTGCATGGTTTTCAGATTTCATGACTTATAAATTGAAATTACTACAGAATAACATTAAGACATACATTCAGTTAATGCAAATAGTACTTTTTTACAACTTTATATACTTTGAAGGGCAATATTTTTGTCAACAGGAAGGGTTAACTATGGGAGTGGCCTGCAGCCCACCTTATGCTAATGTAATTATGACAGAATGGGAGAACAAGTACAGCTTTAATACTGATTATGTTTCTTCATTGTGTCTTCACACCTGGTACCTAGAGGATATGTTTGTCATGTGGACAGATGACATGGAGAAAATTCTTAAATTTAATGATTACATTAATCAGACAACATTCTTGCTTTTTACCTATAGTATACAAGAACATTTTATGCCATATTTGGACATACTGTTAATAAAAGATTATGATCCCCTTATTTCACAAATACATAGAAAGTCTACATATTCAAATTATTTTGTGCATTGTACTAGTCGTCACTCATTTCATCAGAAGTGTGCAATAGTAAAAGGACAGATAGTGAGAGCTTCCCTAATGGTATCTTTATATAGTGACTTTATTAAGTAATGTCAGTTATTAAGGGATATGTTTCTGAAAATAAGTTATCCATTAGCAATGATTAATTCTATAATGGATGAGGTTATCACCAAATGACAAAAAAGGTTTCCATATTCCTTTATCATATACTCCAATTAAGGAGAGAAGTTTAGATAATAATAACAATATTGTAGTAACCTAACATGTAGGCACCTTAGACAATACAAACCATAGATAGGATATTAATAATAATAACAGTGCAATTATGATGCATCTTTTTTACCTCACAGATAGTACGTCCGTTTTTTAATATTATACAAAACATTGGAAATTAATTAATGTCAATGCACATACAGCAAAAAAAATTAGATAACAAACCTCACATTATCTACAAGAAAGGTAGGAGCTATAAAAATATCTTTGAGAATATTTGGGATAAAAACAGCAATATTGTAAAATGTCAAAATGTGGAAGTTGTAGTTATTGTCAACACATATAAGTGGTGTAGAAAGTTACAATTGTAGACTACACTGTAAAAACATTGGGTAAATTCAATTGTAATACACAGGGTATTGTATCTGGATACCTGTCATGAATAACATGTGTTCTATGTGAGGAAGATGGCATGCACGTTTAAGGAAAGAATACACGAAGATGTATTTATTTTTATTTTATTTATTTGTTTGTTTGTTTGTTTATTTATTGAACATTTGTTAACCGGGAAAGTCGACTTGGAACAAAGCCAATTTTTAGTGGAGGCCCAGGGAGAAATGCTCCAGATGCATGGCTTTGTAATGTGGGAGAAAACCATGAGGAAACCGGCATGAATGCAGGGAGGACATGCAGACTCCACACAGAAGGCACTGCAGCTGAGAATCGAACTAGGGAACCTGTTGCTGTGAGGAGAAAAGGCTTCTGCTGCAGCACTGTGCTGTCAAATCATGCACCATATGAAATCAAAAATAAAATGTAAACTAATGCTTTATATAAACACATTAGAAATAATCCTGCCTATTATTTTACATTTTGTGTATTAGAGCAAGTTAAACATAATCCAAGGGGTGGTCCATGGAGTTTAATTTTGGAGCACCGAAAACTGTAGTGGCAAAAAAAGGTTGAATGCTACCACATCACCAGGGCTTAATGAAATGACTACCACTACCTTTTTATTAAAACCTAAATCTTATCAAAAGTAAAGTTAATGATCTATTGAACTTATATACGTGACTGTAAGTACTCTTACTTTTAGGCACATCAATACATTTGTATGTTTTTAGAATAAGGTAACTTTTAGAAAGATGTAATTATATTGGCCGATTGTTTACAAGTGACTAGAACAATGTTTATTTAAACTCAGCTAAAATGTGTGCGAAGATTTCTGAGGAAGTCCAGTGTTTGAGGATGAAAGCTCTAAAAACAGCATTATAATAAAGTAGTGACTCTTTGGAACTGAGTATTTTTTTGTCTATAATGGTTATTGAAAAAATTATATTGCTCTAGACACTCAGCTGGGTCGCTATTGAAAAAATATTTAGATCTGCTTACTACTTCTTACTGCTTGCTCTTGCTGTGGGATTTGAAGTCTTCTTAAGACACTCAGTCTTGCTGGCTGGATTCTGCTAAAATTCAAAGTCTAGTTATATTTGCATTCACAGTCTGTCGCATACAGAAACTTGCAGAATATACACTGATGAGAGAATATACTTTGCAGCATCAACTTTAGAGAGCAGTAACCAATAACTTTTTATAATAAACCAAACTGGACAAACGTTGCAGCTTAAAAGTACTGTTCCAACTTTACTTCTCATATAGTACAGATGATGTGAGAGATATACCATTTACCTTAGGACTTGTGCCCCTACCATACCTCTAACATAACTAGATTTAATACAGACTTTTTATACATATTTTAGTTAAACATACACCCTCTTGGTTTTGGAAAGATACTGGCTTGATGACGCAAATGCTAACACATCTGTTCTTGTGCAAATGCTGATAAGTAAACTGTCTTCAAGGAAACGCCTTGTGGATTAGAAAAGCACATTTTTAAACTTTCTTAGAAAAGCATGTCCTGTTGTCCAGTGAAAGCAGATTACATTTTTGTCATGTCTGTAAGAAGTCAGTTTTCTTGATGTGTGTGTGTCTTATTTTTTTAAGCCACAGTCATTTAGTATGGTTGCTGATCACATATTACTAAACTCTGTTTCTGTATTTAAGCAAACTTTTTCTTTCAGCATATTTACAACAGAATTAATTTCAGCCTCATATTCATAATATCTAACAATTCCCTCTGTTTTTAAACATACTCAAAACATTTTATACTGATATGCATTTTTTTTTATCACATTATATAGTCTTTTGATACAACAAATCAAAATGCAATTTTACATAGTTAATACAGTGATATTAAAGTATTACTGCCAAACTGAATGTATTTAACAACTTTTCCTTTTGCAGACCATTCTGTGAAATTATTTTATCAGTTATGTGCTGTGTCTGCTTTAGTTTAACTTGATTAATTTATTCTTTTGCAATTACAGAATTTAATTTATGACTTAGAACTGTTTCATTAACTCTTTGCAACTGTTGAATTAACTATAAGAGACAAGAACCATGTACTACTGCAAGCATTTATACATTGTGGTCATGTCTTTGAACTGCCCATTAACATCTTGGTAAAGTACTGAACTGGGCTTAGATAATAAATATTTGAAAGCAATTATTTTACTGGGGTAAAACCAGTGATATTACAACTTGACAAATTACTTTTAAACTTATTACAATGTATTCTGTACAGTATGTATTTACACAGACTGTTTGCTATTCATGCATTTCAATCTAGCAGCTATCCTGAACCCAATTTTTTTAAAACATGGTTTTTCACACATATTCATTGCTAGACATTAATTTAATTTGTACTGAATTCTTCTGTATTTGTACATACAAAGACTATAAAGTAAATTTAGTCTAAACTTACAAATTTAATAGCATTAATATTGCCAAAAACATATTGAAATAGTGACCAATCTTGTTGATTTTTTTACATATCTTTACTCTCTCTTGTATAGCTCTTATCAATTTTAAGCCATCTCTTGTTTTTTTTTTTAAACCATCTTTTGTATAGCTTTACAGTTTAACAGGTTGTAAATACAATTTAATACTAAACAATACAATAATAACCATTATATGATAGCTATTAACAACTTATAAAATATCTTATTCTGTAAGGTTTAATCCAGTTTACCAGTATGTCTAATACACTAATACGTGTTTTTTCCTTCCCCCTAAAAGAGTATTGTCAAGAAGGAATGAAATATATATTTTTTTCTGGTAGCTTTATTTTTTACTCTTGTGCAATACTGCTTGTACAGTCAGTGTAAAACTGAGAAAGTACCCCTCCCCCTGTAGTACTGCAGCACTGTGTATCTGCTTTATACTGTGAGAATAGAATGTATGTCAGCCCAACACTTTGGTTATAAATTTGCTTTATTAGGTTATTAAACTGTAGACCTTTGTCTGATCTGATCATCTTTTCTGTTGCCTTTGCTGTCTATTTCTACTAGTAGTTATTTGTACCCTCCTGTATACTTTATGTGAACTGTATGTAAACTATAACCCATCCGGCTATACTTGATGTAACTGAGTTTTTTTTTTGTTTTTTTTTTATCAGTGACATATATGCACAATTGTGATGTTTTATTATAATTACCAAATACTGTTACATGTGAAAATTTTAACAATTATGTTTTAAATAATAAGTTTTTAGAAAAACTCAAGCCACTTGTCTAGCAGTCTTGTTTCTTATCTTATCTTTTCAACATTTCCTGTAACTATTCATCCAGTTTAGGAAGGTCTGAGCTCACATTTCAGTTAACCCTTTTTAGCATTTTTCCTTTAATCATATATATTTTTTAACTTTTGATTTCAGTATTTTTTTATTTATTTAACTGTTCTGACATTCATTTTACAAAGACTGAGTGACTAGAGCCAAATATTTTTTTTTACCTCACAGATACAAGGCACATAGTTTGATTATGACCTCTGATTATTGGTTAGGCTTTTAATAGGCATTTTTTTCATCACTAGATTCTCTCCCCTTCATCTCCATCTGTGGTGATGTGCAAGAAAACTAATGTAGATTCAGTCTGTATTTAGACTGTTCTGCTGGCAGTAAAGGATACCTGTCCATAGCAATACAAGATACTGAGTGAAACTGCCATCAAAAGTACTGCAGAAGATCCATTTCCACCCTTACAACTGAGGCTGCAATTCCTCTCTAACTTTGCTAGTAAGCTAAAGTATGTGTAACCCATTTATATTCCTGCTTACACCTACCTGTGTAAAGTTGCCTGCACATCACCACACCTATCTCCTATTCTACTCTCTAGAAACTTAACCAACTTCACCGAAGCATCCTTTGTCAGCTCCCTTAAATCCCAAAATTGCACCCCACTTAAACTATTATCTTTAGAAGAAACTGTAAACTATTTTAACAAGGTCTTCCTTGATACCCTAAATACTTTAGCTCTTATTCATTATAAAAGACCAAGACTTAATCATGCTCTACGGCTTACAAAACCAACTAAACTAATTCTTCTCTCTAGGGACCAGGCCTGGAAATAATGTCTTAAAAATAAGAACCTAGCAAATGAAATTAATTTCAAACAACTCCATAATACAGCAAAGAAATTCATTAACAATGACAAAACTCTATTTTACACAACTTTCTAGTCAAAGAAACAACCCCCAAAGTGTTTGAAATCTGTATCTTCTCTCCTTAATCCTGGAACCACACAAAACCCATCACCATTCCCTGACAAAGACCCTCAACAGATAGCACAAATTTTCAACTCCAACTTTAGAGATACCATTCCTAAACTTGTTAAAGAACCACCTCCAACAAAAAATAAATACCCCATTAATAACAAACCTTCACACATCTCTGTAACAAATTATAATCATGCTATTATAAAATTGCAAAAATATGCCACTGGCCTACCAAACCACACACATCATTGCCAGCTATCAAATATTTAAATTGGCTTGAGTTCCTCATTACACCCAACTCACTATTGCTCAAAAACTAATATATAACCTAGAAAACTGCCCCACACTTCAAGATATCCTACAAACCTACATCCCTTCTAGGAATCTAAGGTCCACTAGTAAACATATCCTATGTATATCCAAACTCAATAAAGGAGCTGGACAAAGCCTATACTTCCACTGCATAGCAAAATTATGGAATAACCTACTCCCCTCCATTACACAACTGGATTCCATAAAACCTTCAAAACTGCCCTAAAAATCCACTTTATTGACAACCAAATACACCCTTGTAGCCATACGTACAGACCACCCTAGATCCAATCCTAAGACAATGTCAAATATTCAGACTCTTATGTTCCTAACTTATGTCTACCAAAATAACTAACTAATCTGTATTTTCTTTCACAATTTTATGTCTTACTATCACTTGTTTATACTACTAACCTCTCCTCGATCAAAGTGTTTAAATTAATAGATTGGTAGCTTTTGATATTATTCCTGCATAAAATAATGTCATAAAAGACTGAATATGTAATTCCACTAAAATACTATACATGTAATACCAACACCCCACCTGACTGTAAATAAATATATTCTACGTAGAGTACTTATACATTACTAAATTGTAATTTTTGTCACTAAAAGGTTATTTTTTATCACTGTTCTATTACTGTTAACAGTTTTTCATTGTACTAATGTTGTATTGTAACTGGAGCTTTTCTCCCTGGGCCTCCATTGAAAATGGGTTCCTGAACCAGTGGACTTTCCCGGTCAACAACTGCCAATAAATAAACAAATAAATAATAGTCTGCAGGCTAATAGCCTAGTATGAATCTAAATATTATTATTACAAGGTTACTCTTTTCAAATTGCCTTCAACATTTCCACACTTTGGAATATACCAAATGGAAAGTCTCCCATCCCCAACCCCTTTCCTTATCCACAACAAGTCATATTAAGTGCCTCTCCATTGTATTATCTCATCTGACAAACAGTATTAGTGTGCTCTGTTTCCATTTCTGCCCATCTGCATAGTCATTATGTCATAATTTCTGTAGCATATAACTTCAGCTACCAAGCTGAGTACCACTGAGTCATATCCCAATTACTTTTACAGGAAGTGATGTCACATCCTGTTCATCTGTACTGATATTGCTCTCTACTTTCTGTAAACAGTTACCTTTTACAGCAGTTTGTATGGAACTTGAATTGGCTTCCTGTCTTGCAGCCTTTATCACCCTTTAACTAATTCTGTTTACTTGTGTGCTGGACACTTTTCAAACTTTAAAAGCATGTATTTGTATATGACAGGCTGCTGCGTGTTCATATCATTTGAATGTTCTGTCTGCCAGAATTACTGTTTTGGAGGTTTTTCTTCCTAGACTTCACTGTAAATTATCCATGCCCAGGGGGACAACCCCATTAATAAATGGAGATAAATAAATACAGACATGCACAAATAAATAACAGGATATGCAAACACCACTGAATAAATGTCCTGGAGTGGAAACTACTTGGGTTAAGAAGTATCCTAATACAGTGAGCATTTATTAGGATGAGGTACGTTAGTTAGGACATTTCTAAAGGTTATGTGGTGGGCATGTTAGTTTGAGCATTAGTGTCTGTCTATCAGAGACATGGAGGTCAGACCTGGGGTGAATTTCTGATTTTCCACCTGTTGGCCTGTTAGTTAAGGTTACACTTAAATATGCTTAGGGATGGACTCTGCTTCAAATGGATAGTGAGACTGTTCCACAACACTGGGATCTTTTAAGACACATATTTATCTCAATAACATGCCTTATTTATGTCACAAGCAAAATTTAAATTATTTGATCTAGTGGTTCTGATGCTGTTTGTTTTGCAGATGTGAAAAAGGTCCAACAGAGTTGGGCCTGGATGCCTTGACCTTACTTACAAGTTGGGTGACGTAGAATACTTTTCTTACTACCTTGGTTACATGTTGGTCAAAGGCCAGATTACCGTCTACATATGTTTCCAGATCCCTGACTATTGGGTGCATTCTTAGGGGTGTCTTATCAATGGAGTTTGTACTGAGCTGAACTGAGATGGGCTACCAGCCACAACTCTGAGCATCCAGCATCAACCAACTTTACAATAAATGCAAAAAGTTGCTGCCCAAGAAAACAAAGGCGAGATCAAAAAAATGGAAAAGTACCCAACTCAGCCTCAACAGGCAAATAAGACAACTTGTCAAATCCTCTAAGGACTTCTTTGAGAAAAACTTAGCATGCACAGCCAAGGATAACCATAAGGCCTTTTACAGCTACGTATGTAGCCTAAAAGGTAGGAACCAAGCTTTCGCAGAACTAGTGACTAATGGTATCACACACACCGACCCACTAGAGACAGCAAACCTGCTAGCGGATAGGTTTGGTGAAAATGTCACTCCCTCATTCCTCTTCAAACTTATCACAACCCCCTCCCCCATACATCTGAAGAGCAGGTTGTTAAAGCCTTGTCCAAGGCAAAAAACACAGCCTCTATGGGACCAAACGGCATCCCAGGCTGTCTTCTAAACAGGCTAAAACATGAACTAGCATCACCATTAAGTACCCTTTTCAATCATAGCCTAACCACAGGCTTTGTTCCTACAGAATGGAGAACAGCAAGAAGGTGGCCTAGCAACAGACCTGGGGAATTACAGACCCATAAGTCTGACCAGCCTCATCTTTATGGCCATGGAATGTATCATTACGGACCTCATAAATAAAGATATAGGTGACCTCCAAACCCTGGATCCAACCCAATTCAGCATTGTCAAGGGCAGATCCTGCCTGTTAAATCTGGTGGATTTCTTAGAAAATGTGACCAAGGCCTTTGATGAGGGCAAATCCTTGCACACAGCATACCTCGACTTGGCAAAGTCTTTCAACACAATCTCACACTTAGGCATTACCAATAAACTTAGCAAACTGGATGTAAACCCCTTTGCTGTAAGACAGGTTGCCAACTGGCTCACAAACCAGGCACACACTATCAAAGTGGGTGACTCTACATCAACCAGCGCACCTGTCACCAGTGGGGTGCCACAGGGGTTACTACTGGGCCCCGTACTGTTTAGTGTATTCATCTCAGAAGTTCAGGTCAAAACTAAGGGGTTGTGGCTGACCAAGTTTGTGGATGACTGCAAACTGGGTGCAATTATTGAATCCCCAAATAATGTCAATATACCCTGCGAGGGTCGTACACAGACCAATGATTGATGTCTTACTGACAGTCTCAAACTGAATGCAAAGAAATGCGTCATCATTCCCTTTGACAAAAACAATGTCCCTTCACACTATTAAATCAACAACAATACCCTAAGTACCCAACAAAGTGGTAAGTGATCTGGTATCACTAGTTGACTATAACCTTAACTTTGACCACCATGTGTCTACTGTAGTAAGGAAGACTTTCTACTTAGTGAACTTGATTAATAAAGGCATCACCTCAAGAACAAAGAGGTTATAACCCCCCTATACTCGGCACTAATCCAGCCCATACTTGAGTATAACACCCTGTTCATCATGCACCGTACAAAGCACCTGCACCAATTGGAGAGACCTCAGAGGTTTCTAACAAAGAAGATCAAGGGACTCCAGCATGTACCTTACACACCTGAATAAAGTTCTGTCACTAAACTCTGTTTTATATACACTTCTTAGGGGAGACTTATGCCTGACTTACAGAGAAATCTCAGACCCAAACCTAATGAACTTGCTGCATATCCATAAAGCAAACAGGACCAGAGCTACTTGTTCTAGGGAACTAAATATGGCTTGTGACTTAATCAGGACATGCCAGAGGGACAGATTTGTCTCTCAGTGACTACCGCATCTTCGGAATAGGCTACCTATTCATGTGAAACACAGCACCTCTATGACACTGTTCAAGAGGAACCTGGATGAGTGAATGGGGCACCGTAACTTTTTACTTGTTATAGCTACCACAACTCTCCTGGGCATGGGCAGTCATTACTAAATCCAATCCTGGGTATTGACTAGTGTATGTATGCTATTACATTGGGAAGAAATGGCTAGGCTTGAAATTACCTCCAGGTCGATAGCCTAGTAAACTCTTATGATCCTATGATCCTATGAGTAATTAGGCTGGATGGCAGTTTTCCAAAAAGGTACCATAATGCATTTCTTGACAGGGAGTTTTAGTTAGTGACTTTGGCACCAGTCATTTGGTTGCAATATCATACCATTCAACAAAAATATGGCCCTTACTGATTACCACATGAACGGCAACCCCCAAAGCACACAACCTGTGGTGAGACACCTGGGTACTCAGGTTGACAACAATTTTACATTCAACCATCATGTGGCGGCAGTGGTCAGAAAAGCCTTTTAATTGGTTTATCTCATAAGTAAAGGGATTGCATCCAGAAAAAATGAAGTTATTACCTCTCTGTACTCCTCCCTCATTAGACCTATAATTGAGTATAACGCCCTGTTTGGTATGTACCTCTCGAAACACCTGCGCCAACCAGGAAGGCCACAGAAATACCTCACAAAGAGAATCCATGGCCTCCAACATATGTCCTATGTGGACAGGCTCAAATCACTATCACTCTACTCGGTATCGTACAGATTGCTCAGAGGTGACCTGTGTCTCGCCTACAAGGCAATATCAGATCCCACCTTACTAGAGATGCTCCATATCCGTAAGTCTAACTCCTCACGCACTACCCACTCAATAGGCCTATATCTAATATGCAACATCAACAAAACCTGCTTGAGAGACAGATTTGTCTCCCAGAGGCTGCCCCATCTCTGGAATAGACTTCCCATACACATCAAACAGAGTACTTTGCTGACCCTCTTCAAGTGCAACATTGATGAGTGGATGCAAAACCACAAATTTGTCCCAGGGGTTCCACCTTTGTCCCTCATTAACAGGGGTGACAGGTGCTGACTGAGGTTTTGTTTTTTGGGGATAAACTCTTGGCTAGGCTTGTAAGGTCCCAGGGCCATTAGCCTAGTAATCTCCTATGACTGAAATGTTTTGAAATTAGTAGCCTTGTAATTATAGGTTTATAGGTAAGAAAAAGCCTAGATGCAGTTATGAGCCATTTTAAACCTAGCCAATTTCTCTCAAAGGTGAGAATCAAGAACTGTACCCTGTGACTGTCAGGTAAATACCGTAACTATTACGCAAACCACAATTATTGGTTCATATGTTTTGTTTCACTGCTTACTGGAAAAAATGTTCAAAACTACACATTTAAAATACACTCTAGCAAGTGGTGATGTATTAAACAAAGAATACAACTTAATACAATCAGAAAGGTGAATCAAAGAACACTTGCATTTATGCATGGTCCTACAAATGTGAACAGTGGGCCAATGATTTGAAAAGAGCCCAAAGGTACATTTAATCTGCCACTGGCCAGATGCATTTGTTATGACTGTAGGTTTCAATGCAATTTCAATGAACATGAGTTTCAAGGGCAGAGAAGTGTACTATTGATCATACTAAGCTTTCATTTTGAGACTGTATTGATTTGTTTAGCAAATGGGTGGCCACGGTGGTGCAGCGGTTAGCATTGCTGCCTCACAGCAAGAGGTTCTCCGGTTTGATCCTCCGCTGAGGTACCTTCTGTGTGGAGTCTGCATGTCCTCCCTGTGGTCGCGTGGGTTTCCTCCAGGTGCTCCAGTTTCCTCCCACATCCCAAAGACATGCTGTAGGTGGATTGGACACACTAAATTGGCCCTAGGTGTGAGTGCGTGCATGTGTGTGTGCCTTCTGTGGAAGGTTGGACACAGGGCTGGCAACTCAACACCGTAAAACTCCACTGCCAATCATGAGCGGACGGTGATCTGCTGTGGTGACCCCTAACTGGGAAAAACCGAAAGAAGAAGAAGAAGATTGATTTGCTTAGCAAATAACTATCAGTGTTTGTGCTGTAAAATGTGAAATAAAAATGTAAAATAAACCCAAATATCTGTAACCATTGTAGAAGTAATGAACTAGCATATTTTAACAGTGTTTTATGGTAACTGGGTAGAGCAAGGCAAGTAATGGTACACTGGAATGGCTGCTGGCTGGGGATGCTGGGGGGATGTGGGGACACTAGGAGGCAGGTACACAAGGGGGGGGTGATTATTGCTCTGCCTAGGGCCCCTTTTGACCATGATGTAGCTCTGTTCTTAACAGTTAATTTACCAAGTTAACAACTGATAATTAAAGTAGATATGGGGAAGATACAGCTACAATAACCACATGAAGTGAACTATTGCAAAGTACCTCAGGCATAAGGGCACATCCCCCAATCAAACACACCATCACTGGTCATTTCAAATGTTACTGGCCCAAAATGTTCACACATTACTTCCACGGTGCTCAACTTCATTGCTCAAGAATTCTGGACAAAGTCAAAAATAATAGGTAGCAATGGCCTAAAATCCAGGGCAATTTTTAAATATCACTGTGATTCATTTCAAAACGTAATTGACATGTTTTTTTTTTTAGAAGAATAAAAAGTATAAAACTAATGACTGGCAAAATTTACTGAATGTAATTTATTTATTTCCTTATTTATATAATTTATTTATTTATAATAAATAAATAAATAAAATAAATAAATAATAAAATAATCATCTGTGATGTACCAGAAAATCGAACATTTTACCAGAGACGAGGCAAAAATAAGAGGCAAAATCAAGGACATTCTGCAAAATCAGCGATATCTGAACAGCCTGCTCATATTTAACTTATTTCACAGAGGCAGGCACATCCGGCAAATAGTGACGGAAAAATATACAGAGCTAGCCAGCCACCTAGCAGCATCACTTAGACTGACAGATGTAACGCTACAGAATGCTGGCTGAGACAATGAGGAAACTCTGAAGCATTCAGCCCAGTTGTAAATGAAGGTAACAAGCTAGGAAGCAGACCTCAGCCGCTTAATGCAAGAAATCTGGACAAAGCCTGACAAAATGGGGGGACAAAACCCCAAAAATAGGGACAGATTTTAAATATTGCTCTTGTAAACTTAGAAAGTTGCTAGAGTAACAGGGCTTGTGTTAACATACATTTTCTGAAGGATTTGAAGTCTAAAACTCAAACGTATGTCATTATTTAATGCCTTCAGTCCTCCCAATAATTTGCCAGAAAAGCACAAATTTTATTAGGAATAGATCAAAAATATGAGGCAAAAATATGGACATTCTGTGAAAATCTGGACAGTTGTGAGGTATGCTAGCATGGCACAAAGTTGTGGTAATACATAGTATCTGTGAAGCTCATATCAGTTATTCACAATAATTTTAATGCAAGATCTCACTTATATGTTAACAGATTTATAGGTGTTAAATACGGTATACTATGGGAAGGCTGAAGTTGATTCCATGAAATCCACTGTACTGAAGTCCGGAGGCCGAATGGTGACAATATCAAACCCGACATTGTCGAAGCACAAATCTCACCCCCATCTCAACCCATGTTAAAGCCTATTCTTATTCGAAGTCAAAATATCTTTTGACAGAGTCGGAAATTGATATTATCACTTTCTCAGATATGGGTCAGTGATTCCATCATTCGACAGAATCCAGATTGACCTTCCCATAGTAAACTGTTAAATACACCTGAGTATTATCACTCCATGTGGCTTGATGTATGCACTTTAGCAGCAGTTATTTTGGTGTAAAGGCGATTGTTTACTGGTAAAGCTCGTTAAACAAATATATCTAACGTAATGTGAAGACATAAATGCAACTACTTAAAATGATGTGCAAAATAAAAAAAAATGTAAGCTGCGTCTTCCAAAGAAGACCTCACGTTGTTTAAGAAATGCATAGCATGTCACAGTACCTTCATCTCCACATTACACTTTGACGGTTTCATACTGTTGTGAAGAAGCGCACTAAGTGAATGAGCAAACAAATTCTTGTAAAACTGCCAAGATATCATAATCAGCATGTTCATTTATTTGATTTACAGCCTGCCTTTATCCATTTCAACGTTACAGGAAAGACAGGACCTATTCCCAGCACTCAATGGGTGCAAGGTAGATAAACTAATTTTGGATAGAATGTCAGTGTATTGCAGGTTGCACACACACACACACACACACACACACACACACACACACACACACACACACACACACACACACACACTAATGTACAGCACAGATACATATACTGGCAAAAGAGATGGTTATTTCAATTACTGCACATCTGGGAGGTAGGAGAAGGCAGAAGTACCCAGGATGCAGGTACATTCTGTAGAGAAGGTCGAAAACAGAGCTAGATAACTAAGCACTCTGAGGCAGCAGTGTTAACCATTGAGCCAGTTGTCAATTCCCATATAAATAAAAATTTGTAATGCAAACCAAAAATCATAAATAATGAAGTTACCTGTGATTTATTAAACCTGAGCTTCATAATAGTTAATTTCATAGTTTCTGGGGTTTGTTTAAGTTAATTTTTCCTGTGTTAAATATAGCTTATTTATGTGTATTAAGCTGGAAACTGGTTTGGTAGAAAAGGCACGGACTACAGAAGAAATGCTGAACCGAGAGTAATCATTTTCTGCAATTCAGACACCAGGTTATGAATTATATGATCTTAAAGAATAATTATTTTTCTTTGCAGACTCTCAGTTACCCAGCTGAATTTAATTGAGAAGTGCAGTTTTCAAGTAAAAGAGACAATGAAGTCATTAACAGGCTGTCTGTGAAGCTCACAACTACCAGATGGCTACATCTGTTCTTTTCCTTTCTCTATCTTTTAGGTAGTGGGGGTGGGGTGGAGGCTGTATTCAGTAGTTGGTAGTTTTGTACATGACATAGGAGTTCACTTTTTAAAGATTTAACAACAGTCTGGATATGATGATGGCACAGTCCAGTAAGAGGAGCTTTTAATATCTTCCACTGTTTTAAATATTAGTTTTGAAGTTCAAATACTTTAAATGACTCTGCTATCATCTAACCTCAGAATGTCTTAGAATAATAATGGACATATTTTTTTTCAGACTGGCTGGCTCAGATCAAACCTCCTGCTGTGCGTATCTCATTAGTCACTTATCACATGACAATTACAACACAGTTCTGTAGTACAATAGTGGAGACATTTCTCTTTGTGTTTTTCAAAAGAAGACTTTCCACATAGAGGCAGAGAATGCAACTAAAAGATTTGATCACATTTTTCATCCTCCTTAAGTGTTAAATTAATAAATAATAATAATAATAATAATGCTAATAATGGTGATAGTGGCTAGAACAGAGTATCTTGACAGAAATCATGAAATAAATAATTTTAGGATATAAACAAATCATCCTGTCATCCGTTGTCTAATGAGTATACGTACATGGGATATCAACAAATCATTCTGTCGGGTGTCCATTGTGTAATGAGTATACGTACATGCAGGGTTTATCGAGGAGTCGTATCAGCTCACAGTTTAGTAAATACTAAATATCAAAAATGGTGAGCTAATAATCTAAAGAAGCATAAAACATAGTTTTTTTGCACTTGCCTCCTACATCCCCATGAGGGATGCAGACCCCCATCCCCTAAATTACACAGTTACATTACAGTGAAGAAAAGGGGGAAAGAAAAAAACAAAAGTTCACGGCCAATTCAAACAATACAAAATATTGCAGTGTAACTCACCACAATGTAAAATATTCACAGGGAAAACAGTCATTCATAAACACAGCAGTGACTCAAAGGATAGCCTATATGCAGTGTGTGTACATGTGCATTGTGACATTTGTAATCGCTGTCAAAACTGCAGTCAGACAACAAAGTTGTGTTACCCCTCCTCCATGAGGTCTTTAATTAATGGTACAGCCAAGCACTACTGATAAGATCATGTGATATACATAAATACCCAATAAGATTACTTCATATTTCTTAAAGGTATAACAACTACATGCTACCCATCTTTATAGAGGACAGAATATGCAATATTAATGAGGTAGTCATTGAACAGTTAACTCTCCCTGATATATCACATTGTGATAACATCCAATTATTTTAAAATAAATTACTTGACAACTTGCCTGGCTGTATGGCACAGGAGGATGGATCCATGACTATGACCAAGCTGGCTCTGTGGTGATAATATTAGTAGCTCATGTCCATGTACAAGTTTGATGGGGAGGATGCCAGGGACAGGCCACTGCTGGAATACCCCTATAGGGTGAAAGGGGCAGCTCTGCCAGAGCACATGGGTGACACCTAGCAGGAGCATTGTGATCACATAGTGAAGTTCAAAGCCTGTGCTTTCAAGAGTGCATTTGCACTATGTAGTGAGGGGAATTTAGCAAGCTTGCCCTCAAAGGATAACAATCAAAGCTTGGAGGGGTGTTGAGGGGGTGCTCCCAGAGGGACAAGCTAGGTCATCCTTCAGCAGCAAGAAGCTGACCCTCTCCCTATTACCCAACTTTCAACAGTGAAAGGTGGGATGTTTGGGATTCCCAAACAATGATGAATGGGCCATAAAACTCTAACCTATCCTAGGAATGCCAAACTTTCATTCCTCTCCATCCTTTCTCAGACTGAATGGACCAATAGGATGCAGGTAGACAAGCTATCTGGCACTGGGTCCTGGGGACTGACTGTTACCCAACTTTGAGTAGCACTTAGGAACTGTGTGAGCTGGTTGGGATGGGTGGGTGAGTGTCTTGTTGACTCATGCACTCGTTCTTCATCCATAGCACCAGCAGGTGCAGGTTTGCTGTTGGTCAGTGACTGATATGACAAGCTTGGTATCCCAAGCCATTGACAGCAGCTCTCCTGAGGTCTTTGTGTTGTGGTAACAACTACAGGTCAAGGGGGAGGGTATTGGATAACCTGAGGTGATGTGGTGCTGGTACCATTACTAGGAGGTGTGGTTTGGGAATTAACAGAAATGGCCAGCAGTCAGTATTGATAAGGGATTCAATGTGGACCCATCAACAAGCCAGGGGACTGGCAGCAACATTATGGCAATTAGCACACCATTCTGCAGGAGAGATTTACTGGTGATACTGGACCTCCTCTGTGTGCCCAGAAGGTGCCAATTGGGATGGTCTGTGTGGTTATTTTGTTGAGTTATGCATTGGCAAAAGGGTTGTAGCAAAGGTGAATGGTGTCATGGCTGCAAGGATGAGGGCCACTACTGGACAAGTCTTCCCATGTGACAGGGAAAATTGCTTATATGGGAGAAAAAAACAAGTGTTTTTAGACTGCAGACAAACTTTATTTCAGCAGGCCATTAAGGCAAAAAACAATTAGAAAAAAAAAAAAGAATTATGTAACAACCTTTCAGTCCTTTCACTCACCTGGGACCCTAGTAAGACTCTGAAAACTGTCCAGCTAACTGGTTGGCCTTTTATGTACTCTTGCACATCTGGTTATTTTACTAGACTATAAATATTGGGTCTAATTCTAGTTCTGGCTGGTCCTGTACTCAAGAAGACATTTTTACAAGACCGATTTACTACATGTTTTTGCAACATATGAGTACTGCACTACTTTTCAGTTTGGATTAAACTCATACAATCGATCAATACCTCCTTGGATGACCTACAGTATGAGTTCAGCTGCTGGAACAGATGCTACACCAGTAGGCTGTAAATTACATCACAACTGCAAGTTTCTGCACTATTACCCTTGTGCAAATCTTAAAGTTTCTTGGAATGTTTTGCAATAGCAATACTTCTGTCTTCCCTGATTTCTTAACAGCATCTCTCTTACCTTGCCTTGATTCTCTGGCATCCGCACCTTGCTAATTTACTCTAACCTGCTGCCTTATAGGTTCTTAGGTGTACACTAAGTCAGTCACCAAAGGGGCCTTTATAAGCCTTGCCAAACATTCTAAACTACTGTAGAAATATTGACTGTGATAGACAAGTAGTAGAACCTGATAGTATGTTTTTTCTTATTACATTGAATGAGATATTAGCGAACGCAATGTCCTGAACTGATGTCTCTCTCTATGCACTTCTTTAACTGAGTACTGAACTGTTGTGAACTGTTCTGCAGCCTTTAATCATTAACCACTCTCTGTATGAACTCACTGGTTCTATTCTTGCAGTAGATATAATCACTGATTCCCATACAAAGCTCACCACTTTATCTCCCCTCCTTCTTCCTAGGTATTAAGACCCAAGCCTAATAATTCACAGACAGCCACTGCCTTTTACTGAGAGAAGTCTCAGGAACACCTAGAACAAAGACTGTGCTCTTCTATCTATGTACAGTGTTAAACTAAAGTATGCCCAACTTTAAATACTGAAGGTTTTATTTATCTTAGCATTAAGGCTACCTGCACATGACCAGAACCCCCTCAATACTCATTAACCCCTTAATAGCCTTGTCAAAGCTTTTTCTTTTGTATTTTCTGTATATTTCTGACATTTTGTTGAAACTGACTTGGTATAATATATTCCTTTCTGGTGGAGGTATCCACTTAACTGATTTCATGTGAATACATCACTGTAATGTTTTACCCTTCCATGCTCACACCTCCTGTCATTTCCTGACTTGCTCTACTTACTTGCACTATCACACTGTTGTGCCTCTTATTCTTGTTTCCTGGCTAAGTGATTGTTTTCGTGGTGACTGCTGTTTTTGGTCCAGCCTGCTATGCTCGGGCTCACTACACTCCTCTACCCTACCCTCATTCCCACCCACCTCCACTTTCACTACATTTATACCTAATGCACCTTGTTCCAGCCCCTCCCACATCTCCAAATTATCCATTCCTACCACTCCCCACCCACTCCTTACCATTCCTCTCTCATATCTTCCCTCCCTCTCACCAAGCCCTTCACACCTGCAGCATCCAAATTAGCTTCAACTTTCAGTACTTAACTGCATAATACCTTGTCTTCATACTTTTCTCTATCCCTTATCCCCTCTAAAAAGTAAACTCATCTACATACATCTCAGCTCTTATCACTACATATCTCTAACTTTCTACCACTCTTGCCTCACACTTTACATTATGCCCCCCTCTGTATCATAGCTATTCTACTACTACACTTCTCATTCCTTAAATCCTACCACACTAAATGCAATGACTTTCATACAGCTCCTATGTATACTTATCCTTTACTCTACAAGCACCCTCCCTATCCTCCCTAGTCTTCCCCTCTCTTTTCAATTCATGCTATACTCAACTCCCCAAACTCAAAATATTCACTCTCTCAACTACATCCCTTAAACCTAGATACAAATCCTACAGTCTCTATGTCTACTATATAAAACGAAACCCACTCTCAAGCACCCTACTACTAGATGGTGACATCCATCCCAATCCTGGTCCATTCATCCCAACCACTAAAAATACCAACCTGATCAAACATCTCTCTATTTATGCAATTAACATACAGAGCCTACCTACCAATGTTACAGAGCTACATTTTTGGATCACCCACTACTCCTCTCATTTCTTAGCCCTATCTGAAACTTGGTTAAAACCACACATCTCTGATACTGAGATATTACCTCCCCACTACAATGTTTACCATAAGACAGAGCTTCCAAAAACAGGTTGAGGAGTTGCAATTATGTACTCCAAGCATCTCAACCTACCCCCCCTGCCTTTATCTCAGCCTAACTTTCACGCTGCCGAACTACTTCTTAACTGACACCTCAACTCCCTTAAAAAAGTTGTCATTGCAGCTATATATACCACCTGGAAATAACATCCCCATCCTTAAATATGTCCTATCCTGGATCTCATTGTATATCCCCTATTAGACCATATGACTTGGGGACATTAATATTGACTGGCAAAAACTATCTACTACCCCTACTACCCCACATATTAACCTCCATGGCTTCCATCAACTTATCTCAACTCCTACTTGCTTCCATAACAATACTAACTGCTGCACCCTAGACTGGATTCTTACTTCTGATCCTATTGTATATCATAACTCCAATACCCAACCCAACTCCCTAAATGACCACCTTTATACTCAAGTTAAAAGGCACTCCTTGCAATTACCTATTTCCTACCACTATGGAGAATGTTGCGACCTTTCTTCCTTTAATGCTGAAAGCTTTAATGATAGGCTGATTGCTATTAACTGGAACCATGTGAAGTATCTTCCCCTCAATGATGCAGTTCTACAATTTAATCACACTTTTCTTGATATCCTTGACTCTATAGCTCCTTTAAGACAAGTTAGAATCAAAACAACTCACTCTCCTTAGCTCTCTAAAGACAGCCTCACTCTCATAAAAAAGAGGGACAAGTATTGGAAACAATGCCTAAAAACTAAATCTGCAACTCTTTTCCAAAAATATAAAGAACTCCAAAACCTTTCAAAAAACAAATCAACAAAGACAAGAAAAATTATACTATGATGCCCAATTCACCCATAAGTCTAACCCAAACAAATTCTGGCAATCCATCAATAACATTTTGCACCATGGTGAACCTATCATCCCTAATCCCTATCCTAACAATACTCCTCAAGAAACTACCCCCTTACTTAACACCTACTTTATTGAATCAATTCAAAAACTAACCCAAACCTCCCAAAGTCAAAACTTCTCTCATACAACACATACCACTAGCAAGACTATCCCTTTCTCTCTTAACCCTGTCTCCACTGCTTACTTAAAGTCCCTTCTACTAAAACTAAAACCATGTTCTCCCTTTATGGACAACCTCACTCCCCTCTTTCTTAAACTTGCAGCCCACACTATAGCCTATCTTGTTTCTATCCTAGTAAACAGATCTATCCAAGAAGTCACTGTCCCCAATATTTGGAAATCTTTCTACACCATACCACTTCACAAAGGAGGTAACTCCACAGATCCATCAAAATATACACACATCGCTATTCTCTGTCCAAGCTCCAAAATCCTTGAAAAATTTACTCATAACCAGCTTCTTAAATACCTAATCGATGTAAACCTTCTGACCCCTTCTCAACATGTCTTCAACCCTAATAATAGCACTTCCACTACCCTCCTTTCACCCACACTGTTGCTGACGCCAGGGACAAAAATCTTCTTGTATATTCCCTCTTCGTCGAACTCTCTAAAGCTTTCGATACTGTAGCTCATCCCAAGCTAATTGCTAAACTGACTGATCTTAACCTCTCTCCCTCTACTATTCATTGGTTCTGAAGCTATCTGTCAAACAGGCTCCAGGCTGTGCGATGGCAATCTACTTGTTCCCCTTTCCTACCTATCCAGACTGGCATCCCTCAAGCCTCAGTTCTTGGTCCTCTCCTCTTCAACATCTTTAGTAATAAACTTTACTCCTCCTGCATCACCTCCTCCCTCATACAATACACAGATGACTCTACTCTCATCTCTTTCTCGGATAAGATCTATAACCTTCTTTCCATCACCCAAAACACTTTCTCATTTGTGGAAAAATGGCTAACTGACCAACAACTCATGCTTAATCCCTAAAAGACTAAGGTCCTACTATCCCTTCCCAAATCTCTCTCCCACCACAAATCCACCTTTACCATCTCTTTTCTTGATAACACTCTTATCAAATCTAAACCACACACCAAGCTTCTAGGTACTACAATCGACAAGCAGCTAAAATTTGACATCCATATACAACACTGTATTAAAAAACTAACCAGAAATTGGGTCTTCTCTGTAGAAATAAAAAATCCCTAGCTCCCAACTCCAAACTCACTCTAGCTCAAGCCTTCCTCCTCCCATGCCTTCTCTACACCTCTCCTATCCTTACCCATCTCTAGTAATCCCATATAACAACACAGCCAGATTCACCTGTGAATAACTATATAAATCTCATTACTGCCTTGCCCTGAAACAACGTCAGTGGGTTGAATTCCCAGCTCCTGCTTCTTTCCCAGCTGCAGCTCACACACTCCCTACTAAATAAACCCTTAGCATGTGCCTCTCATTCATATCCCAGCTCTTCACTTCATAGCTCTGACCAGAACCTTCTAGACATATACAAACCAAACAAAAATATTGACAAACTCCTGTACAAAATCTCAGTGTCCAAAGCTTGGAATAGGCTTCCTCCTGACATCCGTAGCATAAATTCTACCAGCTTCTTCAAAACTGAAGTCCAAAACTACTTCCTAAACTCAAGATCCTGCTCTTGCCACAATCGCCCTTAATTTGCATTTCCGCTCCATTTTACTTCCCCCTCTTTTCTACCTTTTCTTAACATTTTGTTCATATTCTCTCCGTCCTCCCATATGCAAAATTTTACTGTCTTAAACTTGAACATCTACCCTCTGTACATAGCAAAAATCTCTCATTCTGTAGAAAAGTCTATATTGTTATTACGCTACCATGTAAAACATATGCATTACTGACTCTGCGTCCTCAGATTTGCACTACCATATAAAGATATGCTTATACTGACTGCTTTCTCACATTGTACAATTTATTTAAAAAAAAAAGTTGTAACCATTAGTTCATGTTGTTCTCCACTGGTTGTATATTCTATATACTTTGTTATTCAACACTGCTCGTCAATATTTGTATTCATTGTTTTTGTACTTTCATGTATATAATCAATTATTTCTGTAAGGTGGAACTTTTCTCCTTGGCTGTCCACTGAAAATGGGCCATATGGTGCAGATGGAATAACCCAGTTAAGAAATGTCAAATAAATAAATAAATGTATCTTGCCAATTTATATGCTGGCCTTTGTAAGTCTCGTCAAGCTGCCAAATGTTATCTTACAAGTTTATATGCTCTATAGGTTAACAGGTGAAACATATGTTGCAGTTACTTAAGATTACAGGTTCATAGGTGAATTATAAATAAATAAATAAACAGTGTATAAACTAGTATATGCCTAGCGTACACACAAACAGTGATAAAAGGTGATAATTAAACCTTGCATCTGTGAGGTAAACACCTGAACCACTGTGCTAACCTCCACCCCTGCCTGCTAATAACTGAAATGCAGAGCAAATGTAATTCTTTAATGGAGCATTCTTACATTCCAAAATTGCAAGATTGCAGTGCCCACATGTACTGCTAATGCTGTCTCATAAGATATGTCATGGTCTGAATAGCTGTCCATTCAAATGGGAGTTACATGTAATTAACATGTTTGAACTCCTACCTGCATTCAGATCTTTTGAATTCCAAAATCTTGGACTGTGAACCATTCTATGATACTGCAACAGCAGAGACACCTTGTGCCAGTACTATTAACATATTTTGGGCCACTTGGAATAATAATTCATACACATAATCAAGATTATAATACCCCATATGGGACTCAAACCTACAATCCTTAGCTTAAGAGGCCAATGCCTTATTAATTAGGCCATTGGGTCCTGAATACGTACATGGCTTCTCTGTACTGAAATCTGTGCTCACTTGATTTGATCATAAAATCATCTAATAACAGAATGTACAAAGCAATTGGGTATTTATGTCTTGCTAGTACCCATCCATAGACATTAAGTCCTTTTTTCAAAGAGTGATACAACAGTCATACCAGGGACTAATTACATCTCCAATTTGATCTCCTTTGTCTTACTGAAACCTGGTTAAAACCCTATACTCATGACCTAGAAATAACCCCACCTGGATACAACATCCTCAGATGTGACTGCACATCCAAAAAGGGTGGCGGTGTAGCTATCTTGTATAAATCAGAACTTCAAGTTTCATCCTATAATGTACCTCTACCTCCTAACACCAATGCCGAAACCCTTACTATTAAACTACAACTTAATAAATCTAAATCTAGTTTCATAATCTGTACCTACATCCCACCTGGAAATAATACTAAAACTCTTGAAAATATTCTTAGTAACCTCTCCACCCTACTTCCTCAAGAAACAATAATACTAGGTGACTTTAATATTGACTGGACTACCTGTAGCTTCCCTAATCCTAGTACCCACATTAATCTTCATGGTTTCACCCAAATAATAAACACCCCCACAAGAATTCACAAACCTGGTAATAAAGAAAACACTCTTGATTGGATCCTTGTTAATAGTCATCCTGAAACCTATATACCAGGAATACTACCTGATGACATCAGCGACCATGCTTTAACCTATATAATAAGGCAAAAGGCTCATAATCCTACCAATAACACCTTTATAACCTTTTGTACAAAAAAACACTTCCAAGAAGATAACTTTCAAAATGAACTAAAAGCCTGTAACTGGTCACCTCTGAAGCACCTCAAACTAGATGAAGCTGTTTCTTACTTTAATACTAAATTCCTACAAATCCTGGATCTCCATGCCCCCCTTCGATCCTCCCGAATCAGGACCAAAGCAGCTCCATGGCTCACACAACAAACCAAGGAAAAACTGTTCTTACGAAACAAAATATGGTCCAAATGGAGAGCCACTAAGAGCTCTGCAGACCATCTGCTCTTTAAACAGCTAAGAAATACAACCAAAAAGGACATTATCTCAGACAAAAAAAATTATTATCACCACCTTCAACAATCTCATACAAAAAATCCACAAAGGTTCTGGTCAGGCATCAATAAAATTCTCCAACCAGGACATTCCAAAACTCCAGCACCAACTTCAATTCCTCATGATAATCCTTTGCAAATAGCCGATGCCTTCAATAATTACTTCACTGAAAGTATTCAAAATCTTGCAAAGACACTCCCCCCAGTCCTCCCAACCCGTTAAAAAACAAAACCAGTCCAGTGCCCTCCTTCCACATACAACCTGTACCAACATCCTTTATCTGCAAACTCCTTCAAAAACTCAAGCCTTGTACCCCTTCTGCTGACCACCTGCCAGCTGAATATCTTCAAATAGCTTCCAAAGTCATAGCTTATCCCATATCCATCCTTATAAACCATACCATCACAGAAGGTAGCATCCCATCCATATGGAAAGTCTCCCACATTATCCCTTTACATAAAGGAGGCAACTCCACTGATATTTCCAATTTCTGTCCAATTGCATTACTCTCCCCACTTGCCAAAATAATGGAAAAATGTATTCACCATCAACTACTTCAACACCTGCTCGACAACAATTTACTTGCCAATTGCCAGCACGGCTTTAGGCCCTTTCATAGTACAACCACTGCCTGTTAACTTTTACTGACTGTGTAAACAGAAATCGAAACTATAATTCTCTGTACTCCGCATTATTTATTGACCTATCAAAAGCCTTTAATATGGTTAACCACGACTTACTAATCGGTGTGCTGAAAGCACAATCTCTTAACCCTGAAGCAATACTTTGGTTTACATCCTATCTAAAAAACAGACATCAAGCAGTGCTATGGGATAATAACCTATCCACACCCCTCCCCGTAAACATCAGAGTCCCTCAAGGCTCTATATTAGGCCCTCTTTTATTTTCAATTTTTATTAATGACCTCAATACTGTTTTTCCTCAAGCCACCTATATTCAGTATGCCGATGACTCCACTCTAATATGTTCTTCCAGTTCATCTATCTCTCTTCAAACCCTTACCCAAACAGTATTTAACACTGTTGAAAATTGGTTTACTGGCCATTGCCTTCTCCTTAACCCTAAAAAAACAAAATTGTTACTCTTTGCTCCCACCCAAAAGTCCCCATCCATCCACTTCACAATTACCTCTAACAACGGTACCACTATTACCCCTGATACTACTACACATCTCCTGGGCATTACTATAGATAATAACCTCAGCTAAGACGATCATATCAACAATACTATACTGATGGTCAATAAAAAACTTGGCTCCTTGTATAGAATTAAACCTTACCTCACACCTCTAGCTATAACCACCATTGCCCACACCCATCTCACTTCTACCCTATTCTATGCCTCTCCTATATATACAAATCTATCGAAATCTAATCTAAATAAGCTCGAAACTAGCTATAACAATATAGCAAGATTTGCCACTGGCACCCCTTTTAGAACCCACCACTGTCACAACCTTAAACAACTCGGGTGGTCTGAACTACAAAACCAGCTGGTGTATAATCAACGAGTGATCACACAAAAAACCCTTCATCACCCAAATAATACTCCAATCCTCTCTAACTTAATCTCCCCATATAAAAATCTAGCCACACTCCGTTCAGCTAATAAGCTACTAATCGCCCATATCAAATCTAATAACAAAGCTGGAGACTCCCTTTTTACCAACGTTGTGGGTAAAATATGGAACAAGCTTCCTATGTCACTCACATCTCTCTCATCCACATCTCTCTACAAAAACACCTCAAAGAACACATGAAAAATCATTGGCTCTGTCCCTGCACTAAACCCGACTAAACCTTACTTTTCCTATTACTATCTCTTCTTGCTATATGCCCTCCTTCTGGGCTTTGTCCCCTCTCAACCTTTAATCCTAGAAGCTAACTTTATTCAGCCCTCATATGTATCTTTTTTTTCTCTACCTACATCTCTAGTTCCCTACTTTGACTTACAAATGGCCACATTAGTACCACAAGTGTACCTGTATCTCCTTATATCTAACACCCATGCAAAAACTCCTTTTCCTCTTCTTAGACAAACTTTTTATTTAATTATAACCCATACACTTTTAAATTCTCTTATATAGTAGAACCTTAGTAACTTTTAGTATCATATGTAGTAATTTTGCTATGTTTGGTGCATATCTCCACATGAAAGCTATTCAGTGTAAGTAGTGAATTTTTATTTTGTAATTTCTATTTTGTAATTTTATTTCGTAATTTCTATTTTTGTAATGTTTTTATGTTTGGAGCTTATCTCCCTGGGCCTCTACTGAAAATGGACATGTATCCAGCTAGACTAGCCCAGTCAACAATTGTAAAATAAAATAAATAAAAATAAAATAAAAGTCTTTATTTCATTTTATTTTATTTTACATCTGTTTACCGGGAAGGTCCGACTGGACACAGGTCCATTTTCAGCAGAGGCCCAGGGAGAAAAGCTCCAAATATAACACAATACAGTACAATACACTACAATACAGTACAATACAATACAGTAGTTGAAAATTCAATAAGGTTCAATAATAGTTGAGTATAATACAGTGAAAAACATATTCACAGGATAAAAGCATGGAGTAACTTGCTATAGTAGCTTGAGCATACTTAGCAAACAGTATAGTATATTAACATAGCTGACTTTATTTAGGTAGGACTAATTTCTTCTTAAAGGAAGATAACATGTTATATTGCTTGATCTGGAGAGGACATTTGTTGTAGAGAAGGGGTAGTCATTACACAATAAATCTGCTTCTCCATGTGAAGATAGGTGAAGGTTACCAGCCTAGCTAGATAGAATTTTTTAGATAATTCTGTCATTTGTAAATATTAATGTAAGCCACAGGCTTGTTCTCTTAAATGTGAAAGACTATACTGGATGTTGAACTGAAAAAAAAATATATAACAACAGTGCACTCTGCTGTAAGAAAGCTGATAAGTCAAGCATTGTGAAATTCTTTGATCGAAAACTCAGAGCCGAGATGTCTAGAGGGAGGCATTCTGTCTATTGTTTTGAGGCCAGAGTTAATGGCTAAAATTTGCATGTATAATTTCTTTTATTTCTCTGGCTTCCTGACCAGCTGCAAGATCAAAAGGGCTATTAACCTCTGAGTTTCTGTTAGCCTGGGAACCAGAAAGAAATTACGTAATCAGAAATGAATCAGTGGTACTGTGTTATCAATTTAAGGACAGAAAGAATGACAGCATTTAGCATTTGTCTTGAGAACATCCAATTCACCAGCACTCTGTCTGTGTTCTATATGTAAGTTTATTTTAGAACTGTGTTTTCTCTTAGATATAGCTAGAAAGATTAGATTAGTGTTTTCTGTATTGATGTCAGAACCTTTCTACTGTATTATTTTAAGTATTTCTCTGTGATCTCTGAACTCTTGACTAGCACTGTGTAGTACAAAGTATTGTCTTGTGTTTCTATTATTTATTATTAAATATTTCTAAACCTTTCAACTGTGGCTGTTTTGTGCAGAGATAATTTAAGCTCAAGAGTACAGTGCATGTATATAGTGATACTGGCCAAGCCACGCCAATAAGCCTTGACTGTTCAGTTGCACTTACCATTTGGCTAATAATATTGCACAGTAATAAATGGATACCCTTTAATAAGGGCCTTTGAGTAGCTGATAATTATTAGCTTGGTGGTGGCAGTGATTTCTACCATATAGTCTGGGTAAAAGAGGCACAGCTGGAGAAACTGTGCCAGCCTTCCCCAGGAGTGTCTGTGTGGTTGTATAAACTCTTATCTCAAAGTGTGTGTGTGTTTGTGTGTGTGTATGCGCGTGTGTGTGTGCGCATGTCAGCTACTTGGGCAGGGGCACGAAGCACTGGTTGGACAGAGAAGGTGTTGGTGGTTTTAGCTTGCCCACTAGGCTGAGATCTGGACCTTATACCTGTGCCAGTGGGGAGTCATATTGGGGACATGGAGAGAACCAGCCCCAGACTGACTGTGATTTCTGTGTGCTCTCAAGGGAAATTGTACTTCACTGTGTGTGTATTTATTATCCTTTCCCTATATGGACGCCTCTCACTGGTGTTAGTGGTGAGGATTGAAGCTCCTTGATTGCTGGGTCAGGGCATGGGCATCACACTGCATAATATTTTCTTTTGTTTTGTTTGTTTTTGCTGAAGCAGGCTCAAATCTCTAACTCTAGTGTTCGTTGGACTGTTTGACTTGTGGAGAAATAAGATGCCCTGGATTGCCAGATTCCTAATGGTCCAGTATGCAAGGTAGAGATGACTCCCTAAGGAGTCTATAGGATACTGAATAAAGGGACAAGATCTCCAGCCTCTCTTGACAGCTCAGGTCCTTTAGACCCATCATCTCTTTGACACAAATCTTCAGGGTCTCTCCAACTCCTTGATATGTTTAAAAAGACACATCCAAAACAGGCATTGTATTCTGTAATGGGCTTGATTAGTGCAGAATATGGAGAGGTAAGGACTTTTTTGTATCTTTTTGATCAGCTGTACCAGATAAGAATTTCCTGACCTCTGTTATAACATGATGATCAAAGGAGAGGGAGTTAGCCACCCCTTGCTCCAAAGTCAGTTATTTACCCCTGCTCGAGGTCAGTTATCTATCTATGTTCCAAAGTCAGCTATCTACTCTTGTTCCAATGTCAGTTATCCACCCCTTATTCTAAAGTCAGTTATCTACCCATGTTTCAAGGTCAGTTATTTACACATGTTTTGAGGTCAGTTATCCACCCCTTGTTCCATGGTCAGTTATTTACCCCTTGTTCAAGGTCAGTTATCTACCCATGCCCCAAGGTTAGTTAACTACCCATGTTCCAAAGTCAGTTATCTAATCTTGTTCCAACTTCAGTTACACACCCCTTGTTCCAGCGTCAGTTATCCACCCCTTGTTGCAAGGTCAGTTATCCACCCCTTGTTCAAGGTCAGTTATTTACCCATGCTCCAAGGTCAGTTATCCACCCGTTATTCTAAGGCAGTTATCTACCCATGTTTTGAGGTCAGATATCTACACATATTTTGAGGTCCGTTATCCACCCTTGCTCCAAGGTCAGTTAACTACCCCTTTTTCAAGGTCAGTTATTCTACCAATCCTCCAAGGTCAGTTATCTATCCATGTTCCAAAGTCAGTTATCTACCCTTATTCCAATGTCAGTCATCCACCGCATACTCTAAGGTCAGTTATCTACCCATGTTTCAAGGTCAGTTATGTACACATGTTTTGAGGTCAGCTATCCACACTTGCTCAAAGGTTTCTCACAACACTTTCATTCTGGAGTGGACTTTTTTTTTTTTGCTATAAGCTAGGACAGAGTTTGTTTGCCAAATGCAACAATATTGTATTTTTTAGCATTTAGTTTTAGCCTGCTTTCAGTGCACCAGATATTAACATGTGTAACTTCAGTTTGTAGCTACTGGTTTTCAGAAGGGAATTTCAGTATAACACCCAGTTTATAGTCACTGGGAAACTTGGGTAACCAGAGTTCCTTTTTTTATTCATATATCAGAAAAGTAGATGTCAAACAGCAGAAATCTCAGCACAAACATCCGTGGTACCTTTACATTTTCAGGGGATGTACTTTTACATTTTCAGGGGATGTGCCTGACACCTTCACAGTTTGGGTTCTGTCCCTCACCCAGTTAGCTATGCATCTAATGACATGGGGATTAAGTTGTAGTTCATTTAGCTTATTGATAAAGTTGGCATGAGATACAAATGGGCAAACTCAAGCTATCCTGTATGGACAGTCAGTGGCGTAGCTAGAGTTTGTACCACCCGGGGCTATCTTTGTGTTTGCTGCCCCTCACAAAATCATGGTCAAATGGGCCCCCCCCCATACTCAGCGCTCCCCTCTGCAGGCATTCCAGTGTCCCATTATGTGGCTATTTCTCCCAATAATGCGCATACTGCTTTATGCTTTATTTCTACAATGATTATTTGGATTTCATTTAAAACTTATTTTACATTTTATAGCACAAACACTGATAGACATCTGCTAAACAAAGCAATACAGTCTCACAATGAAAACAGACCTAGCATTAAAACTTCTCCTCTGTCCTTGAAGCAGCACTGAAACCCACATTCAAATAAAATGCATCTGGCCAGTGGAGGATAAAGTTTACCTTTGAGCTGTTTTGAAATCATAGGCACCTTGCACACATCCATGTGTTTGATTCACCTTCCTGATTGTATTAAATTATATGTTGTGTATAATAAGCACACTTGTTAGAGCATGTTTTAACTTTATTGTTTTGAACATTTTTCCATTAGGCAATGAAACAAAATGTACATTTCCATCATAAAAGTCTACTCAAACTTCTGTCATTACATTCCACCAATAACAGTAAATAT
>NC_056729.1:1731389916-1731422416 GCF_019279795.1 Protopterus annectens | reverse complement strand
TCCTGTTGTGTTTGTTCGACATCTGAAGTTAAAGCAATTAATTGAAGACATTTTTACAGTAGCAGTGCTTTATATTATAGCATTTTCAAGTGGTTTCTGTGCTCTGGCTAGGTGTTTAAATAATTTATCAGTGGGATCTCATTTTATTGCATTTTAGCTATCTCTCTTCTGAATTTTTTCCCACCCACTCTTTGCCTGTTATGCTTTTAAACTTGAGCGGCTTTTAAGCTGCCCTTCCTTACTGTATATCTGGCCATGGAGATTTCTCCGTCTCAGCTTCTCTGCTGCTCTTACTGGTTACTGACAGATGAAACTGGGAAGGCCCTTTCTTAGACTGTAAGTGTACTTTGAAACTGTCTTAAAGTGCATGTGTGTGTGTGTGTGTGTGTGTGTGTGTGTGTGTGTGTGTGTGTGTGTGTGTGTGTGTGCGTGCTCGTGTGTGTGTATTCCTTATTGCTGACTTGTCTGCCTTTGAATCACCTTAATTACTTGTAGCTAGTTGTTAGATTTGTTTGTCATACCTTTTCACTTAAACTGCGTTTTTACACTAAGAAGACTGTGACTGCACTTCTAGTGACCTTAGAAAGGTAGCTTGGTCTGCCTGAGTTGGGAAACATACAGGGATGCTTAAAGTGAAATTGTTTCCCAGCCAGAAGGCTTTTTACCAACTTATTGTTTGGTGTCAATCTGCACTTGTGATCTACTTTTGCTGTGCTTTTCCATTAAGAAATTCCAGGAAAATCCATCTTGTGGCAGAAGGTGTTCACCTGGTCCTCTGAGATGGGAAGCACTCCAGGGAGCTTAAAGTGTAGTTGTTTATTGGTCAGAGGCAGAGGAATTCTTTTTCGGCTTTTTTCTGTCAGCTATAAATTAGGCACATTTGTGCAGTGCTGCTCACCATGCAGTGGGTGTTAGCAGTGCTTTGGGGTCTATATTACCAGAGTGAAACTCCTTTTGAGTGAATACCAAAACACTGACACGAATTGTGCAAACTGCGAGAATACCGAACGCACTAAACAGCAAAATTTTAAATCTCGAACTGTCATAGTCGGCCAACCCCACCACCCGCTACATACTACCTACCCAAACAAAATAAATAAACCACATACAAACACTAACTAAACCCTACTTCTAACCCTAAAGTAAAGCACTAAAACCTACACTAAACCCCACATACACAACTATTTATGCACTATCCTTAACCCCTCCCTAACCCTAAGGTCCGTAACTACCGCACACTTCCCCTACGAAAATATAAACAAACAAAATAAATAATCCACATACATACATTTACCAAAACCCTACTCCTTACCTTACACTAAATCTTATATACATTAATTATCTATGCACTTGCCTTAACCCACACCCTAACCCCTAAGGTCTGTAACTATCGCACACTTACCTTATGGAGCTATACCACAGACCATGGTAATTCAACATTTCCAAATTCACAATTTTGGACGTTCGCTGTAATGCCGGTTCGCGCAATACGTGTTGATGTTTATGGATTAGCTTAAACGGATTTTCGCTCTCATAATAGGGAACCGTGCTTTGTACTGTGGCAAACAGTTTGTGAAATGTACCTATAAAGCTAGCACTTAGGGATTTAGCCTGCAAAACAGAAAAGCTTTGTGTGAAACTAGGCCAGCTAGTTAGTGTGTTGAACAGCACTAATACCAGGTCATAACACTAACACCTATCCTTAACACTAGACATCACTTAGGTGACCCCTGTAAAACCAAGCCCCTAAACCATATTCGACCAACCCTAATATAAGTTCTGACAACATGGAAATGCAATTTTCTAATGTCTCTGTGTCCAGCTGGGTAGATATGTGTATCCTGAGACAATGTAGCAATTGTCTCATGTATTAAGACAACCTTTTAATCCTTAAAGAAACTAACACAGTATGCATAACTTCCTTATAGGCAAAACTTTCACTTACAAGCAAGGCTAAGAACACACACACACACACACACACACACACACACACACACACACTACATCCTTCACACATATTGCTCACCACACACACACACACAGCTTCTTACACACACACCAAAAGCAGCACTTAACACCACACATAAGCCCACAACCCATGATCTCCAATAACAAAGCCCATAAGACAAGTAAACATTTTGCCTACTATTCTTGTCATAGGGGATTCTATTGTATAACACACAAATGCCCACCTCAACAGGCTGGACAAGGTGAAAATAAAGGTTAGTTGCCTATCTGGAGCTAGGATCCACAATATCACACAAACACATACAGATGCACACACACACACACACACACACACATACACACACACACACACACACACACACACTCTCAAGTCACTGCACCACAGGTACCAATATTATTCTATCATAGTCCATGTTGGTGTAAATAACCTGAGACGTACTTAATTGGACTATAGGAAAAGAGACATGGATCTCTGAATATGTGTCGCAGATAGGTGCGTGTCTTGCACTAAGCAGCATTATACCTTCTCTAAGGATGATGCCACAGTATGAACAAAAAATGATTGATTTAATAATTGGCCTGATATCTGGTGTCACTCCAGGGGCATCCAATATCTGGAGGACATGATTAACACACCACTTTGCTTTGCTAAGGATGATCTGTATCTGTCCCTACCTGGACTTTTGGATACTGGTAAAACATTATCTTTTTCTTAGAACCTTTTTTAGGCTTGTCAAATGACATAAATACCAACATAGCAACAAGAAAATCTCAAAGCAACTTTAAGGTGTTACTGGTCAATGCTAGGAGCCTACACAATAATTTTTACACCCTATACACACTCTTTAGTCTGGAGAATGTGGACATCTGCACTGTTTCCAAGACTTGATTTAAAGCCACAGAAACTACTATGGCAGTGCAACGCTACAGTGCATTCCACACATTTAGACAAACAGCACCACAGACAGGGACAAAACGTGGCAGGGTCATGATTTATGTTAGTGACAAGCACATCTCCAACTTGATTAAACAGCATGATGCCCTGAAGTACATCCATGTCCAAGTCACCATAGACAAGGTTCCTTACCATGATTTGGCCAGGTGCAGGTCAAACTCTATGACCCAGGAATCTCACAACTCTTACCTAGACCTACTAGAGTTGATCACCATAAAACCAAATACCTTATTCATGAGAGACTAACTACCTCTCTACAGACTGGTAAATGTACACTGTCTCTATCTCACAGGCACAACATTTCCTGGACTTTATTGGCGCTAACACCCAGGACCAGACAGTGTGCAGTCTAACCAGAGGATTAAATATACAGGTACTAGAACACACCAACATGGGAGAGCATCGCACTTTCCTCTGTGTCACTTCCTCATTGGAGAGGTTGGACCACAAATCTGTTTCCCTTGGAATAAAAATCAACCTAGAAAACCCAACTAAACCTATAACAGTTAAGAACTATTCTAAAACAAACTACATCCTATTAAGTGAAAGTTTGTCAAAGTTCACAACTCCTCCAAACCCAAGAACACAGTTACCTATGCAGAATTATTTACAGAAACCCTGTAGAAACATGTAAATGGCTGCACTGAGGCTGCCTTACCTAAAAGAAGTAAGTCCAGGTCTAACACCAGAAATAAACCCCACTGGTGGATTCCTTACCTTAACAGGCTATATAACAAAGGAAAAGGTATGGCCCAAATCAGAAAGAGCAACCCTCATAGAGACAAGAGGTCTCTGATTCAACTGCACAAGAAACTAAGAGGTCTAATAAAGTCCAGTAAGGTGAATTATGAGGTCAAAACAGCCTCCCAAGCCTTCTTCAGCTCTGTCAGGAACTTAAAAGTAACACTCAGCGGTGTGCAGAACTGGTCACAAATGGCACAACCTTCACCGACTAGGGTAGCATAGCAAGTCTACTGGCTGCTAAATTTAGCCTTAACTTCATCCCCCACCCCCCCGATGAAATCATTCTAGCACATCCCCCCAACTATTAACAGGAAGCAGGTGCTGGCAGCACTCACTAAGGCAAAGAATACTCTTTCAATGCGCCCCAACAACATCCCTAGTTACCTCCTACAGTAAACAGCCTAAAACATGACATAGCAGGACCACTTGAGGTGCTCTTCAACTACAGCCCCAAAACATGTTATGTACCAGGTGAAGGGAAGGCCACAATGGTCATCGCTCTTCATAAGAGTGGACCATCAACTGACCCATGGAGTCTAGCATGCAAAGTCGTGGAATGAATTACCATGGAAATGATCACTAAGACAGTGGCAAGCAACAGACATTAGCCTCATCCCAGTTTGGTTTTATTAAGAAAAGGTCTTGCCTATGCAACCTGGTAGATTTCTTCAGAATGGTCACCAAGGCTATGGATGAGTGGAAAACTGTGCATACTGCCTACCTTGACATGGACAAGTTGTTCAATACAGTACCCCATTCAGGTATTTTTGGCAAACTCTCAGAACTAAGCATAAATCCCTACATTATGGGAGCTAATGTCGGGTGGCACGATGCCAGGGCACTTCTATGGGCTAGGCTTGTAAAGGCTCCAGGGCCATTAGCCTA
Source organism: Protopterus annectens (assembly GCF_019279795.1). NCBI lineage: Eukaryota > Metazoa > Chordata > Ceratodontiformes > Protopteridae > Protopterus > Protopterus annectens. The sequence continues at coordinate 1,731,417,864 of NC_056729.1, read as the reverse complement.
ATACAAACATGAAACCTATAAGAAGCATCACAAATGCTGTGCACCTAACATCAGCGACAAAGCCAGTGGATAAGCTCAGGCTGAATAGTCGCAGGAGAGAATCCAACAGCACATTTGTAAGTGCTATTCATCAGGCAGCCTCATCTGTTATCAGAGGATGTATGTCCTTTTGTTTTGGAAAGTTTGAGATCTTTAAATATATATAGGTTTTGGAAAGATTCCTCTAGAGTAAAATTTGCACTGAATTTGTTTGCTAGTAAATTTTGGTATCCACTAGATCAGAGTAGGTTAATGCCATTTTAAAAGGATTCAGCCTGTGTTTTTATGAGTGATGCCTTCATCATAGTTAAATATGTGCATCTCTCACAGGTGCTTTGTGTTGAGGTAAGAGGTAGTTATTTGTCTGTGTGTATCAGGTTGTTTTTAAACTGCCTAAATATACAAAGTATGGCCGACTGTCCATTTAATCCAAGAGTGTAGAAATCTGTGGATGTGGCAGACTTACCTGAATAGTTTTACAAGAGTTAACTATTGGAGGCTCTAATAAGGTCATAAAAGGTTACAGTCACTTAACTTGATCCTAAACAAAGAGGTGGCAGCCTGCCAACAGGTATGGCTCTGACTACATTCGTTAGGAGTAAAGCTACAATCAGGTTCCTGTGTTTATTGAGTGTAAGTTTGTGCAGTACTGTCACACCTCTCAATTCTCCAGATTTTTTGCCTCATATTTTCAGTCTGTTCCTCATAAAGTTTGTGGTTTTCTGGCGAATCACTAAGGATTAAAGTCACTAAATAATGACATACATTTGAGTTACAGAGTCCCTGTCTTTCAGGAAATGCATGCTAACATAAATTCCTGTTTCTAGTTTAGAAGAACAATACTTAAAATCCGTCCCTATTTTAGGCATTTGCCCCCCGCCCCCCCCCACACACACACACACACACACACATTATTCTAGGCTTTGTCCACATTTCTTGTGTAAGAGGTTTTTATTTTATTATTTTTTTTTATTTTACTTTGTTAAAGTCTGACTAGGCACAGGTCCATTTTCAGTGGAGGCCTGGGGAGAAAAACTCCAATTGTTACATATATTTACAGCAGTAAGATTTAAACAAGCAAGAACAGTGAAATATCAGTGTAAACTTTGTACACACATACAGTAATGAGTAAGTATTAATAAGCAAACTTACTGCATATTCAGTAACAACATAGTACACAGCAGAAGAAAATGTAGCTATTTGAAATAGGTTACATAGAACTATTGCATGCAATATATTGAAATAGAAATATTTATTCCTAAAAGTATTTGTCATGGCATTATATAAGACAACACATTGTAGCAGAGGAAGCAGTCATATTAGAGCTGGCCTTAGAGTGCATACTGATGTAGTTAGTCATTGTGGCGTTATAGAAATCCAAGCTAGTAAAGATATTACTCACAACAGCACTTTTGTTAGGATACATAGTGTGAATAGATTTTTGTGGTACTTAATATATTAAGCCTAGTAGAGGAGATGTAAGAGTGTTATGCAGACTACAGCTCAGCACAGTATATGAGCTAATAATTTAGACAGACCAATTAAAAACAAGACAAAAAAAAAACAAAAAAGCTTTTATTTTCAACCAATAATGTTAGCTTTCGAGAAATAGCAGCTTATCCTCTGTCATCAAATAATCACCGCTGTGTGTCAGACCACACACACACACTATCGGCTAAAACTTTACTGTATGTGTAACTAAGTTGTAAATAGTAAAGATGGAGGGGCACTACCAGATTAAGCACAGAGAAATAATTCAATCAGGTGACCATGCAGCACAACCCTTCAATTACCAGCAAAAAAACCCAAACAAACGTACTCTAAAAAAATGGCAATAATAATTAAAATGGAGGGAAACAAATGGATTTAGTGTAGGGAAGCAACACAGCAATTAATGATTTAATCAGGTGTCTGTTCAAATACGGTATTGTGATGGTCTGTCCTATTCTACATGAGGTAACATCCTTTCTTTTTAATCTTTATTACAATATGAATTAAATACATGACAGTTTTGCACCACCTTGATGTTCATCGTGTTTCACTGTTGCACTCATTACACTTGGGTTATCCTGCTGGCAGGCTACCCGCAGTTGGCCTGAATTCCAAAGTCCTGGTCCGGCGTCGGTTGTTATCGCCTCTTCCCTGAAGTCAGTGCACCAGGGGTATAAAAGATGCAGCCGATGCCATTTTCTTCAGTCTTTCTTGCCACGTGGTGCCCAAAGCAAAAGCAGTTTGCAAGTGCCGGTCAGCCGACTCCTGAGATTTTCAAAACTGAATTTTAGATCCGAAGTCTTCTTTAAAGCTAAGTACCCCTTTGGGGAAACTTTTTTCTTGCTCCAGACCTATGTCAGAAAAAGTTAACAATTGTATTTCTTGTGGGAGGCAAATACCTCATAAAGGATTTTCATTCTTACTATATTCCTTGCATAGGCCCTGATCACGATGTTGCTAGTTGTCAGTTTTGTGCTAGATTTAACCAATGCACTATTAAGCATCGGTACGATTTTGCTTTTCATTACTTTGGCCGAAGGTTTAACTATATAATGCCGTCAGAACAGCCGATGACCAGAGTTCATAAAAAGCGCAAGGAAAAAGAAAAGGACAGGCATCCAAGGTCCAAAACTGACAATGAAGCCTCTTCTAGGCCAGTCGCCGGTTTGCCGATTCTCAGTGAGGCGCTTTCGCAGCCCCTGACACCCGCTACCTCAGAGCCACAGGCCGCCTCCGACTCCCACATGGAGACAACTAGGCCTCTGGATACTCAAGGTATTGGGCCTTCGGAAACTAATCCCTCAGATGGGTCCGGAGCCGCTGAGCAGGCATTGGCTTCTGAGGGTGTTTTCAGACCTACACAGCTTTATATCAAGCCAACTTCAGCATCCAAGACAAAGACTAAAACAGTTTTAAAGACAAGGAAACAAGTACAGCGTTCTGCAGGACAGACTTCCATGCCTAAGAAACAGATGCTCAAAATGGCCGAAGACCTAATTACTTTGATCAGGGGTTCCCATTAACCTCCTGATAAGACGCCTAGGCAATATACAGACTATGATTCTTCTGATCAGGTTTCCATTTCTTCTGACTCCTCTTCAGAACAGGGATACTCTATTCCTCCCTATGAGGATTCTGATGCTGAAGAATCTATTCCTTCAGCTTCTCCTCCTGAGGATTACTCATTTGGGGAAACCCTGCATACCATGAGGGAGCATTTCCACTGGGAGAGCCAAGATTATTCAGATTCTAAGAAAAGGCTTAGAGACTTTCTCCTTCTGCCTCAGCACAGATCTCTTGCTATTCCACCTGTTCTAGACATTGTAGATGATGTATTTTCAGAGTCCGGCCTCTCTCCCAACTCTTTACCTCCTGCACCTGTTAAACCAGACAGATATTACAGGGTTCCAGATTCATATAAATTTCTATATAATGCTGCTGACCAAGAAACTTTTTCTCAGAGTCCCAAAGGGGTCAAGGCTGCTACTGCAAAAAATCCTGTCCCCTCAGATAGAGATTCTAGGGCACTGGACAAATGGGGGAAAACAGTTTACACTTCTGCTACCTTGGCTGTAAGGGCTTTAAATTGTCAGTTTCATATGCTTAAATACCAGCAATACTTAATGTCTCTGTTAAAACAGAAAATGTTGACAGATTCTGAATGTTCTGAGAACAAGGAATTGCAGGGTTTATTGCATGCAGCTGAACAAGTGGGAAAACATACTTTGCAATGTGGTTATGATTCACTGGAGGCCTCTTGCAGGGCCGATGTAACAGGTTTTGTTATTAGAAGGCATGCTTGGTTAAAGGAACAGACTCTGCCTGATCATGTTAAAGCAAAATTATTGGATGCTCCATTATAGCACAATACTTTGTTTGGTGTTAAGGCAGAAGAGGTGCTGAAGAAAATGGAGGATAAAGCTAAATCTATGCAGACAGTGAAGGATTTCTTACAGGTACAGCCATCCAGATTTAGCAGGAACTGGCCTTCTAAGAATTGGTCCTTTCCCGTGTCAGACAGGCCACAAAGAGGCAGATACAAACACCCTAGAGGCAGCCAACAGCCCCACGGCTCATACAGGCCCAAACAATGGGGTGCTTATACCTCCAAAAGCAGAGAAGACAAATCACAGCCATATAGGAAACAGTCCCAATGACTACCCTCTGCCAATGCCAAGCATTTATCTTTTGGCAGCACCCTTAAGGGGAAAACTAGCACTTTTTTCACAAAATTGGCACACGATCACCCAGGACAAATGGGGTGCTAAATATAGTCTCTCAGGGCTACAGGTTCCACTTTCACACCCTTCCAAAAGCAAAAGGTATGCCAGACCTGCCACACAATCAATGGGCAGAGGCACAAAAACATGTTTCATCTCTCATGGATATGAGGGCTATTCAGACAGTGCCACAACAAGAGCAGGGGCAAGGATTTTACTCGAGACTTTTCTTAGTACCAAGAAAGGACAAAGCATGGAGACCAATTCTGGACCTGGCTATTCTAAATACTTTTCTGGATGTTCCGAAATTCAAAATGTTGACTCTGCAGCATCTTCTGCCCATGCTAGGCAAGAAGGCTTGGCTTGTAACTTTGGACCTCAAAGAGGCATACCTGCATGTCCCAATTAGACAATCTTGCAGAAGATACCTCAGATTCATAGCTGGCTCAATGCACTACCAATTCTCTGCACTGCCCTTTGGCTTATCTACTGCGCTCAGGGTCTTCACAAAATGGCTGGCACCAGTAATTGCATTTTGCAGACAAAAAGGAATTCAAATATATCCCTACTTGGACGACTGTCTTATTCAAGCAGAGACCAAAGACATTCTACTAAAGCATCTGGCGTTTGTAAAAAGATTACTAATTTGCCTAGAGTACACAGTAAACGAAAATAAATCAAAACTAGTACCCTCTCAAGAGATAATATTCCTGGGTGCAAGCTTAAATACAACTGCCCAGATGGCTTATCTCATGCCAGACAAACAAAGGCAACTGACTTCTTACTTCAAAAGCATGGCAACAAAGACCCAGTTATCTGCAAAATTCTGCAGGCTCTGGGCTACATGGCCTCCTGCATTCTGCTACTTCCATATGCAAGACTGCATATGAGGAAACTACAATGGTATCTAAAAAGTGTTTGGACTCAAAACAGATGCATCAGATTATGCCTAGGGGGCCCACATGGCAGGAAAATGTATTCAGGGCACATGGCCTCCAAGCCAAAGGCATCTTCACATCAATCAAAAAGAGATGCTAGCTGTACAAAATGCTCTGACAGCCTTCAAGGACCTACTTCACCCAGGACAGCTACTGATAAAGACGGACAACACCACAGTTATGTGGTACATAAACAAACAGGGGGGGGCACACATTCCTACCCCCTCTGCAGACAAGCCATGATTTTGTGGAACACAGCATTGACCTACCAAGTACACCTGCAAGCACAATTCCTGCCAGGAAAAACAAATGATCTGGCAGACGAACTAAGCAGAAACTTCATAGATCCACATGAGTGGAAACTAGATCCACAAATCTTCAGCATGATAACAAGGAAATGGGGATGCCCAGACATAGATCTTTTTGCCTCCCCTCACAACTGCCAACTTCAGAGATTCTGCACAAGGACTTATCACAAACAAGCATGGAAAGTGGATGCCTTGTCATTCAGCTGGAACGACCTTACATTATACGCCTTTCCTCCACTGCCTCTCCTCTCCAAGGTACTCCTAAAGGTCAGACAAGAGAAGCCACAAATGATACTAATTGCCCCAGATTGGCCGCGCCAACACTGGTACCCAATCCTAAGGAGCTTGTCCCAAGGCCCAGCCTAGACATTGCCTCAAATTCTTCATTTGCTGACCCAACAAAACAATCAGATCCTGCACAGCCAACTCAGAACCCTAAATCTAGCTGCATGGCAGAAAGTGTAACAATTCAGAATACACATCTCTCTAAAGCGGTTATGGATGTTATTTTGGAGGCCAGGAGGCCCAGCACCAGAAAATCCTATGCAGAAAAATGGAAGAGATTCTGTGCTTGGAACCAGGCACAAGGAATTGACACACTTGTTCCAAATATTCCTCAGATTTTCCAATATCTAACTGAGATGCTGGACAAAGGCCTATCATTCTCATTAATTAAGATCCATGCCTCTGCCATTTCAGCTCATTACAATACAGACCCACCTATTTTTTCACATCCATTGCTTAGGCAGTTCCTCAGGGGGGCCAAAAACATAAGACCTCCAAGGAGAGCACCAATACCTGCATAGGACCTCAATTTTGTCTTTGGAAAACTCACACTGCCTCCTTTCGAGCCAGCCAATACAGCTGAGATAAAATTCTTATCATGGAAAACAGCTCTGCTCCTAGCAATAACTTCAGCAGGAAGAGTCTCAGAGTTACAGGCATTAATGGCTGTGGAACCTTTTATTATCTTCCATCCGGACAGGGTTTCTCTAAGGACAAACCCAACATTTATGCCTAAGGTAGTGTCCAGTGTGGCTCTTAACCAAACCATTCATTTGCCTACTTTTTTACCAAACACACAGAATAAAGGGGAGAAACGTTTGCATTCTTTGGACATACACCGACAGCTAAGCTTCTACATGGACAAAACTAAAGCTTTCAGAAAGACTGAGCAACTTTTAGTGGCATATGCTGCAGGATCACAAGGAAAGGCTATCTCAAAGCAGATTATTTCAAAATGGATAGGACACTGCATTCATTTCTGCTATTCACAACATGGCAAGTCAGTGCTTAAGGGCATTAGACCACATTCTACCAGGGCTGCAGCCACCTCAGATGCCTTCCTCAGAGGAGTACCAACCAAGGATATTTTGGAGGCTGCAAATTGAACTTCGGTGCACACTTTTACTAAGCACTACCACTTACCTCTTTACTCTAAATCCAGAGCAGGACTTGCCACTGCAGTTCTGCAGGGCCTTATAGCCACTCCTAATTCTATTTAGACCCAGCCACCCAACCTCAGCTTTCGGATTCTACCCAAGTGTAATGACTGCAACAGTGAAACACAATGAACATAGTACAGTTGTGTACTTACCATAAATGTAGATGTTCGAGTGTATTCACTGTTGCAGTCCAGGTTACCCACCCACCATCCCTCTTTCTTTGCTGGGACTTATCTGTACTTCTCTATCCTACACAACCTATGTGGTGTATTTGCTTGTATTTGAAGGTATTGTTTATTTTAGTGCATGCTTTTATAAGCAATGTTTTTTAGCCTACCCTTTTGGGGGCACCTGACATCCGGGGCAAGAAAAACTGAAGAAAATGGCATCGGCGGCATCTTTTATACCCCTGGCGCGCTGACGTCAGGGAAGAGGTGACAGCAACTGACGCCGGACCAGGACTTTGGAATTCAGGCTGACTGCGGGTAGCCTCCCAGCAGGATAACCAAAGTGTAATGACTGCAACAGTGAATACACTCAAACATCTACATTTATGGTAGGTACACAACTGTACTTTCTATGTGTTGACATTCCAGGCCAGAGTATTATACATCTAGTTCGTGTTTTGTATTTTACTTTTTTAAGACACGAGTTCAGGATCGTTTCTGTTAAATGGTTAACAAAATAATCTTGACAAATTTGAACATTAAGTAATGGACACAGTGTATCTCCTTTGTAATGGAAAATTAAGACTGAATTTTCTCTGTAAGACATGACTTTGGCTTAGGCCAACCTGTCCTTGTGGCTTCTAATAACTACAGCTCTAAATCATTGTCATCCCTAGAATTCTTTTACTGGCAGTTTAGTTCTTTCATTAACAGATCATCATTCTGCGCTGGACTCAGCGTAGCTGCTATTGTAGTTATTTGTTTGTTCTGGTCATACTTTTTCAAATTACAAAGCATTATCAGCAGTCTTGAAGGTGCTTGTACAAAGACTTTTTGAGTAAATATGCTTTCCATATATGATGTATGCCTACTTCTTTTTCCTTCCATATTTGCACTAATGAATTTTTTTTCCTCCAAAAACATTTTTATTTTGTTTTCATTATAAACATACACAAATGTACATATAACAAATACAGTAAAACAATAACAAAAATATTTACATTCATCCATGATAAACAATCATTTTATCCAAGAGAAGTTATCAGTATTTGTTCAAACGGTTGGCCAATTTTTGCCATGCTATTTTTTATGACCAATGTTACGAGTTCTATAACAAATGGTTTGCAGTTCATTTTTACAACTTTGCCTAAATTAATAAATTCTTTACACATCAAATCTTGTTTACTTTTCCAGTTCAAAATAATAACTTTTCTGGTAATTGCAAGAATTGACCAGAGTAACTGAATCTGAGATTTAGGTATTACATTAGGTATAGGAACACTAAATAGGATTAGTGAGTTAGAAATATGACAGTTATCAGACCATAAAGCATTTACAAAATATCTGAAGCCTTTCCAGTGTTGAGCAACATTTCTACATTCAATGAACATGTGAACCCAGTTGACCTCTAATAATTCATCACATTTCCAACATTTACTTTCATTGTTTTTGAGTATAAGATTTATTTTATGTGGAGTATAGAAACTCCTATTTATAAATTTCCATGTATACAATCTCCAATATAATACCATACGTAGATTTCAGTAACAGTTTTTTGGATTCATCAGATATTTGTTTTCCATTAATCTTTACATAGTATTTCCAAAAATCCAAGTCAAACTTTATAGTGTCTTCTCTTAGTATCTTATAGACAGGTGTGATACTTAATTTTTGATCATCTGCCTTTTCAAGACACCTGAATACAAGGCAATCCTAATGGTGAAAAAAGCAAGAAACAATAATTCACTCTATCAATTTAATGTAGAATAAAGACACAGTATACATGAAGCGCTTTTCGTCTCATAGATACAATCGTATCTCATAGATGTCATCTGAAGAAGTCTTTGTATCTACGAGACGAAAAGCACTTCATGTATACTGTCTTTATTCTACATTAAATCGATAGAGTGAATTACTGTTTCCTGCTTTTTTCGCCATTGGGATTGCCTTGTGTATTCAGCAGTTTGTTTTATTCCATTTCAACTTTTCAAGACACCTAGTAAAACGCTGGATCAAACTAGATATAGATTCAGTCTCTAGGTTGATTGATACTCTCATTTTGTTTTCTATAAACTGCCATAATGAGTGTATAAAGAACCATCTTGACTATTATCAAAACTAGATAGAAGAGAGTTTAGTGGTTTAATACTCTTATCTTCAATAAACTGATGCCAGACTATCAAGATATTTTCCTTAAATTTTGCATCATATTGATGTTGAAAGAATTAAGGCAATCAGGGGAGTATGCTATAGGGATTATAAGAAATAGGAATTGTTTAATGTTGGAATTGTTTAATGTAATTATAATCAATTATATTTTTAAAGTTATTAAGTATTTGATTAATGCCACAAGAAACATTATTAAACTTCTTATTACATAAACAAAATTCACATAAAAGTCAATGAACTCTACTTATTCCATATTGATCCTTAAATTGATTTTCTATAGTTCTGATATCAGTTATATGTATAATAACTAAGAGATGAGAGATGCACTACACCATAAAATGTATCTCAACAATTTATTCAGAGTGGGAGGCAAAAACAAGCAGCCTAAACAGCAGGACCAACAGACCGGAGCTGTGGATGCTCAGGACAAGATTTACGTTTTATGGTGTGGTGCATCGCTCATCTCTTAGTTATTGTTGTGATTTTGCTGAGCAAGCTTAAACGGAACATTTGTCTGCCTTTTTGTTCATCAGTTATATGTATCTCATGTATTAGTTTCCAGCCAGATAAATAGGTAGGTGAGATCCAATGTAATATTACATTAATTATAACTGATTTGGAATAAAGATCTAAGCTAGGGAATGCTATCCCATTATTGTTCCAAGCTCTAATGTGCCATTTATATGCAATTCTAGTTTTAAAGGGGAACCATAAAAATTTAAGTAGCAGGGAATCTAACTTTTTAAATAATTTTTGGGAGGGGATAGTATCAATGACTGTATATAAAACAAAATTTTAGGTAAAATTATCATTTTAATTAAAGAGAGCATATCCTCCATTCTGAAGAACATTTTATTCCATCTTTTGATTAGTTGTTTAATGGTGGTTATTAAATTATTGTAGTTTAGTTTAACAGACTCTTTCCATGTACTCTTTATACTGGCACCCAAATATTCTAATACATCATTTTCCCAATTAAACAGGCTATTCTTTCTTAGGTTCTTGTTGATCTTTTTGTTAATTAGTAATGTTTTGGATTTATTATGATTAAATTTAAGTCCTAAAATTCTTTCAAACTTGCTTAAGGTATTTATAACATCATGCAAAGAACCATCAATATCACCCAATATTAACATATCATCAGCAAATAATTGTATCTCAGGTTGACAGTTCTTATTAACTTGAAAGCCTTTTATTTTGCTTGTTTCTGGCACATGTAGCAAAAGGTTCCATTGAAAGAGCAATCAATAATGGTGACAAAGGACAACCTTGTCTAGTTCCCTTGAGGATGTCTAGTGGTGAGGATAGACATGATCCGATTTTCACATAAGCTTGTGCCCCAGTATAAATTTTCATTAATAAGTTGACAAAATCTGAGGTGAATTCAAAACCAATCAGAATTCTTTGTAGATAAGACCAACTAATAGAATCAAAAGCCTTTTCTATGTCTAGGCTGATAATAGTTAGTTGTTTTTTTTTGTATTTGCATGCTGTGTCTATTAATGATAGAAATTTAATAATGTTAGCTTGCACTTTTCTATGAAGAATGAACCCTGTCTGATCATTGTGTATTCGATTAGGTAATATTTTATTTATCCTATCAGTTAATATTGTCATGAAAATTTCATAATCAGTGTTTAGTATTGAAATTGGCCTATATGAATCACAAGATTTGGGGTCCTTACCTTGTCGTAAAATGGGGGCGATAACTGAATATTTCCACAATGGGGGTATTATACCTTTTTGCTTAACCATAGTAAAGACATTCATCATTTTCTTTATTATTCATGAAAAATCTTATATAGTTCAGGAATTATTTCCTCCAGTCCTGGAGCTTTATTATCTTTTAAATTTTTTATTTGCTCTTTCACTTCTGTTAGCATTATTTGTTTATTTAATATGTTATTTTGTTGCGTTGACACCTTAGTAGCTATATTTTTTTGAATAAAAGTATTTATTACATTATCTGTCTCCATACGTGGTGTGTTATTATTTATATCTTTATAGTAGTTTTTGAACACTTCTACTATGCCCATTAAGTTAGATGTACTCCTAACTGAACCATCACTTTTATATTTAATCTCATTAATAATATTTTGATTGTTTATTTTTTTGGATCTTTCTGCTATTTTATGTAGATATTTAGGATTTACAGTATACGATTGTAATTTCATTTTTTCCAGGTTTATGGGTACCTTATGATTCAGAACTTCTAAGTATTTTTGATTTAACTTAGTAATTTCATTATGTGCTACTTTGTTATTTGGTTTTGTGTCCATTTTTATCTTGTCTATGTTTTTTTGTAAGTCTAAAAGTTCTTTGTCCCACTCTCTCCTTTTTTAAGGTACCAAAATTTTATTCTACCACATATATAAACTTTAAAGGTGCCCCATAGTATAATATCTGTCACTTCACCATTATCATTTGTTTCCATAAACATGTCTTATTTCTTTCATTATCCATTCCCTAAAGTCTTTTAACTTAGTTATGTAAGCAGGAATTCTCTGTAGAAATCTTAAATCATCTGTATGCGTAGTTAATGTAAAGTTTATAGCATTATGGTCTGAAAGTGGACAAGTCATTATAGATATGTCACTTATATTTGAGTATATATTTGATACAAAGACCTTATCAATGTTTGTTTGTCTGTGTACTAAACCAATATGAATAGTGAATATAGAATAAGGAATGTTCTCTTAGACCATGTATATCTTTAAGGTTCATCTGGTTTGTAAAGCCATTTAACTTCTTGGCTTGAGATGTTAGTTTTATTTTACCATTTTTAGAAGCATCATTGCCTGATAATAAGCAGTTAAAATCACCTGTTGCTATAATTTCCCCTTTTGCATTTAAAGTAATGAGATCCAGATATTTGTCAACATATTTAGTACTCAGTCCTCGTATCCAGTGTGTATTAATCAAAGTATAATACTTCCTATTGATTTCCAAAATACCATGCTTAGCATCCCATCTTTATCCAAAATTGTATCTATAATTCTTGGCATAGTATAAGTATTTTTTCCATAGAATAAGAGTGCATTTTCACTTAGTCTTAAAACATGAATCAGCCAGAATGGTAACGCCATTAAATATTTTTGTAGGTCTTTTTTTAATAGATGAGTTTCCCTGTAAAAAGATGATCTGGGCTTTATGCATTTTGATATATTTAAGCAAACCAACTCTTTTGACATTATTGTTCAAACCATTAATATTTAATGATAAACATTTATAAGCCATTGGCTATAATCTGTATGTTGTTACTCACTGAAAGACCTTTCTTCCATGTTGACTTGAAATCTACTGAAAACTTATTTATCATGGATGCATAATGTGTATTAATCTCTACTTTCAAAACCCCAAAACTATTTACAAACACATACATGAAACATAAAGTTTCTGGTTTAGTTAAAAACTTACCTAAGCCATCCATCCACCACCTCTCTAATACCAAACGACACAAATCATCTACCTCTGCTTAGAATATAGTATAAAAACAAAATGAAAGCAACTAAAGAAATATCTAGTAAAATGAGAGTGTCCAATATAACTGAAGCTATATGAATATGTCACATAAAATAATAGCACTTCTGATAAGTAGATATGTCAGAAATACACATCAGATCAAAGTATGTATATACACACACATATATATATATGTGTATACATATATATATATATATATATATATGTATATACATATATATATATATATATATATATATATATATATAAATATATATATATATATATATATATATATAGAGAGAGAGAGAGAAAGAGACATCTATAAAACACCATTAATGTACTGTACTGTATTAATGTTTATATTTTATTTTATTTTATTTTACATTTGTTGACCGGGCTGGTCTAGCTGGATATATTTCCATTTTCAGTAGAGGCCCGAGGAGAAAAGCTCCAAACAGTAAAAACATGAAATACAAACAATGAAGGAATGATAATTGTTATATAGTACATAAACATAGTAGAAATAAAGTACGCACCTTTTTTTTTTTTTTTTTTGTCAACCAGTATGTGTAATTATATCGTTGTGATTACCAGTTCAGTTCCTCATCAGAGAAAATAATGAGGAAAGAAATAAAACAAAAAAAAAACTTAGTATGGTATATGTGTCTAAACAAAGAGTCTAAAACATCTAGTTAGAAACACTAATCAGAAACATATTGTTACTCACCACTGACCCACTAGAAAAAATGCACTTTGGTATTAAGTCAAATTAAACTATTACTGAAGAATTAGAAGACATATATCATTATAGTTACTTAAAAGGGAAAAGTATGTAAAGTACATATAGTGGGGAAAAGAGAGAAAAGGAACATTAGTAACAAAAAGGGAATATGAAGAAAGAAGAGAGAGAGAGAAGGAGAGAGAATGTTATTTAAATATGTAGTACTATATGTAATTAGAAGAAGTAGATATAGACAGGAAAAGAGAAAGTTAATAATACAGATAATTCACATTACTTCAAATTTTCCCTTAGAACTAGCTGGTTTCTCAGTAGTAGCACTAAAATCTGAATCCCTGTGACTAGCACTTGCTCTAAAACCTGCTGGAAAGCACTAGGAAGCCTTAAACTGATACTCAGCTCTCCTTGTTAATAAGGAGAAATTAATCATAGGTACTAAACAGCCTATAATTGCAAAGGACCTTGCAAAGGTAAGGAAAAACAGCTTTTGTACTTTACAAAAGAAACACCGAATAAAGCATGTCCAAGGGTCAGCTTCCGATGATTTCTCCTGTCAACCTGGTGGATCTGGGCATACTGGGGCAATGCAGCAATTGCCTCATGTACACAGACAACCCTCTCCATCTACCACCCAAAACTACAACCTGCAAGAGATGCACTTACACAGCCAAACTAGAAGCAAAGCTCTCTCCAGCCAAGATTGTGCTAGACAGTCAAGAGGACAAGGTTAACACCTGCACTACATATCAAGCAGCACATAGCCCTTCAAAACTCACACCACCAACATCCACACATAGTAACACTAAACCCACTTATGCAGAGGCCTTTAACATTAACCTGCCCAAGCAACAAGGACCTCCGAAGCTGAAACATAAACAAACACCAATCACAACCAGTGTGCCACCAAACAACAGCCCCTAAGGCAAGACAACATACCCAACACTTTAGTCATAGATGACTGTATAATCAGGCACACTAATGTCCCACTCACCAGGCAGAACAAGGAGAAAATTACTGTCAGCTGCCTGTCGGGTGCCAGGATCCGCCACATAATGCATGCACTCAAGTCACTCCACAACAAGTACAAATATGACTCTGTCATTGTCCTTGTTGGAGTGAATGACTTCAGATGTACCTCCCTGGGCTACATGAAAAGAGACATGGAAGAGCTCTCAGATCATGTGGCCCAGTCAGGTATGACCCTAGCTCTGAGTAGCATCCTGCCTTCGCCCAGAATGATACCACAGTATAAGGATAAAATTATTGACTTCAACAATTGGCTAAGTTTCTGGTGTCATTCAAAAGGGATCCAATATTTGTCTGCCTGAGAAGACATGATCGACACACCATGATGCTTTGCCAGAGATGGTCTGCACCTGTCACCTCTGGGATTCAGGTTACTGGCCAAGGCTCTTGCCACCCCTATAGTGCCTTTTTTAGGCAAGGCTCAAAGGACAAAACCACCACTGTAACAGATATAAGCATGCAAAATCTGAAGGTAATGCTACTCAATGCTTGAAGTATAAACCTCAAAATGCACTCTCTCGAGGCACTCCTTAAATGGAGAACATCAGTATCTGGGCAGTAACTGAGACCTGCTTCAGGGGTCCAGAGAGCACCCCTGCAATACCAGGCTACAACTCTTACCACACTTTTCGGCCACCAAACCAGGACCGAAACACTAAAGGTGGAGGAGTGTCCATATTCACCAAGGATATTCACACCTCCAGGCTAGTTGCCAAACACAATGCATCTGATATTCTACAGGTGCAACTAACACTAGGTAAGACTGCAATCCAAATTGTAGCTTGCTACAGATCCCCCACCATGCACCAAGATTCTCATTACACCTTTCTAAACATACTGGAAAATATTAAG
The DNA here is from genome assembly GCF_019279795.1 of Protopterus annectens. Classification (NCBI taxonomy): domain Eukaryota; kingdom Metazoa; phylum Chordata; order Ceratodontiformes; family Protopteridae; genus Protopterus; species Protopterus annectens. The sequence goes on along the minus strand of NC_056729.1, from coordinate 1,731,402,505 downwards.
ATACAACCAAACACCCTAATACTGGGTGATTTCAACTACCCTGCCATTAATTGGGAAAACTACTCAGGTACCAACACCTTTGCCCAATGGTTCTTGGAAGTCATAAATTCCAACGCCCTGGATCAACTAATCCATAGTCCCAACAGGGGCTCAAATATCCTAGATCTGGTCATTACCAACATGGGAGATCGATGCTCCACACCAGTGGTCACCCCCTCATTGGTCAGGTCTGACCATAAGCTAATCACCCTTGACTTCCATATCCCACCCCCATCCCACAGTAGGGAAACCTCCATAAAAAACTTCTCCAAAGCCAACTTCCTACACTAAGGCATTGTACGACCACATCAACTAGTGCATGAATCATGCCATTCCAAATAGAACCAAGATGCTCTCCTCCAAAAAAGGAAGTTAATCTGGTGGTCCCCTGCCATAAACAAACTATACAATAAAAGGAAGAAACTGTTGTAGAAAAGAAGAAAATCCCAGGATGCAAAATACTCCCTTACCAGCCTCAGTAAGAAGCTGAGATCCCTCATAAAATCCTCCAAAGCTAGTTACGAAAACAAAATTGCCAAAGATTGCAAGGAGAGCCACAAGGCATTCTATAGTTATGTCAAGTATCTAAATGCCAATGCCCAGATCTGCTCTGAGCTACAACAGAATGGCATTAAATATACTGATCCCAAGGATACTGCCAGTATTCTGGCAGATTGATTCAGTGCCAACTTCACCCCCCTGTCACCCCCTAAAGGCCCCATCTCAATACCAAAAGATTGCCAAATTCCAGTAATCATGGCCACACAGGTAAAAAACGCACTCTCCAAAGCTAAGAATACAGCATCCATGGGACCAGACGACATCCTGGGCTGTGTGCTACATGAACTACAAAATGAACTGGCACCTCACTTAAGTGTCATGTTTAATCATAGCCTCACCTCAGGCTTCATGCCCAATGAGTGGTGCACAGCTACAATTACCCCACTCCACAAGGGGGGAATCTACCTTGGATCCTGGGAACTATCGTCCCATCAGTCTGATGAGCCTGATCTGCAAGGGCATGGAACGCATTATCATGGAACTTATAAACAAAGACATTGGCAACATTCAAACACTGGACCCCACCCAGTTTGGTTTCTTAAAGTACCAACCTTGTCTTCTTAACCTGATTGTCTTCTTTGAATCAATCTCCAGAGCCATGGACGAGGGTAAGGCGGTCCACACAGCCTATCTGGACCTCACCAAGACCTTCAACACTATCCCCCACTTTGGAATCATAGATAAGTATACTAAGATGGGCATTAATCCCTATGTCACTCAATGGGTTGCCAACTGGGTTACTGACAGAACCCACACTGTAAAAGTAGTCAACTCAAAATCCAGCTCCAGACAAGTGGAGTACCACAGGGTTCAGTCCTGGGAGTGCTCTTGTTTGGCATCTACTTCTCTGAAGTACAGGCCAGCACTAAGGGACTCTGGCTAACACAGTTCGCAGATGACTGCAAATTGGGAGACATTACTGAATCCCCAAATGATGTGGATATTCTACAAAAGGGCCTTACAGAAACAGAGGCTTGGTGCCACAGCCATGGGCTCAAGCTTAATGCCAAGAAATGTATAGTTATCCCCTTTGAGAAAAACCATGTACCCATGAAATTACCACATAAATGGCAGTACACTAAACATGGGAAGTGTGAATAGGGACTTAGGGACACAGGTGGACAGTGGTCTCACCTTTGATAACCAGATCGCCAGAACAGTCAGGAAATCCTTCTATGTGGCACACCTCATCACTAAGAGCTTTTCATCCAGAAAAAAGGAGGTCATTGTCCCACTGTACTCATCCCTCATTAGATCCAATATAGAGTACAATGCCCCATTTGGTATGTACCTCAGAAGACATCTGCAACAACTGGAAAGACCACAGAAATACCTCACTAAAATAATCACAGGCCTAAAGCACATGCCCTATGCTGATCGTCTAAAACAACTTCAGCTATACTCTGTCGCATATCGCCTACTCAGAGGCAATCTCTGCTTAAAATACAAGGCCATGTCTAACCCAGAGCTGTTGGACATGCTACACTTAAAGAAATCTCAATCCCTCAGAGCCACATGCTCCAGGGACGTAAACCTGGTCATCAAAATGAATAAAACATGCTGGAGGGATAGGTTCCTGACCCAGAGACGCGCCATACTCTGGAATAGACTGTCCATATATGTCAAGCAGAGCGCCTCTTTGGCCCTTTTCAAAAGGAACCTTGATGATTGGATGGGAGATAGGAAATTCACCCCAGGGATGACATCAATCACGAGTGCATGGATCATGCTATCCCTAATAGAACCAAGATGTCATCCTCCAAAAAAATGAAGCCAATCTGGTGGTCCTCTGCCATAAACAAACTCTACAACAGAAGAAAGAAACTGTTGCAAAAGAGAGTAAAATCCCATGACTGGAGGAACTCCCTGGGCAACCTCAGTAAGAAGCTGAGATCCCTCATAAAATCCTCCAAAGCTCGTTACTAAAAGAAAATTGCCACTGACTCTAAAGACAACCACAAAGCATTCTATAGCTATGTCAATAATCTAAATGGGAACACTCAGATCTGCTCTGAGTTACAGCACAATGGCACTAAATATACAAAACCAACTGATATTGCCAACATCCTAGCAGATAGGTTCAGTGCTAACTTTACCCCCCACTCACCCCCTAGAGGGCCCATCTCTATACCGGAAGAATGCAAAGTTCCTATAATCACAGCTGCACAGGTAAAAAACACACTCTCCAAAGCCAAGAACACAGCATCCATGGGACCTGACAATATCCCGGGCTACATTCTACATGAACTACAGAATGAACTGGCACCCTACCTAAGTGCCATGTTCAATCATAGCCTCACCTCAGGCCTTGTACCCACTGAATGGCACAACGCTACGGTTATCCCACTCCACAAAGGGGGAGCCACGATGGACCCAGGGAACTACCGCCCCATTAGCCTGATGAGCCTGGTCTGCCAGGCCATGGAACGTATCATCGTGGAACTCATAAACAAAGACATTGGTAATCTCCAAACTCTAGACCCTACCCAGTTTGGATTTGTAAAAAGCAGATCATGTCTCCTAAACCTGACTGACTTCTTTGAAGCAGTCACCAAAGCCATAGATGAGGGTAAAATGGTTCACATAGCTTATCTAGATCTCGCCAAGGCTTTCAACACCATCCCCCACTCTGGAGTTATAGATAAACTCACTAAACCAGGTATAAATCCCTATGCCACAAGATGGGTTGCAAACTGGCTCATGGACAGAACCCACACTGTGAAAGTAGCGGATTCCAAATCCGACATCAGACCAATGACAAGTGGAGTACCACAGGGTTCAGTCCTGGGTCCTCTCCTGTTTGGTATCTATTTCTCTGAAGTGCAGGCCAACACAGAAGGTCTTTGGCTAACAAAGTTTGCAGATGACTGCAAACTAGGAGCCATAATCAAAACTCCTAACGATGTGGACAAACTACAAAAGGGCCTCACTGAGACAGATACCTGGTGTCAAAGCCATGGCCTGAAGCTCAATGCCAAAAAGTGTATTGTCATCCCCTTTGGTAATAACTCTGTACCTATGAACTACCACATAGCTGGTAGTCTACTTAATGCCAAAAATGTGATAAGAGACCTAGGGACACAGGTGGACAGTAGTCTCTCCTTTGATAATCACATCACCACAGTGGTCAGGAAATCCTTCTACATGGCTCATCTCATCATAAAAGGATTCTCATCCAGAAAAAAAGAGGTCATTGTTCCCCTCTACTCATCACTCATTACAGCCATTATAGAGTACAATGCCCCTTTTGGTATGTACCTCACAAGACATCTACAACAACTGGAAAGACCACAGAAATACCTCACAAAGAGGATTACTGGCCTCAAACAGATGCCCTAGGCAGACCGTCTCAAAAAAACTAAAGCTTTACTCCATTGCATATCGCCTACTCAGGGGCGATCTCTGCCTAATGTACAAAGCTATGTCAAACCCAGAGTTGTTGGACATGCTCCACTTAAAGAAATCCCAATCCCCCCGAGCTACACGCTCTAGGGACCTAAACCTTGTCACTACAATAAACAGAACATGCTGGAGGGATAGATTCCTGTCCCAGAGACTTCCCATACTCTGGAACAGACTACCTATCTATGTCAAACAGAGCTCCTCATTAGCACTCTTCATGAAAAATCTTGATCATTGGATGGGAAATGGGAAATGGGAAATTCACCCCGGGGATCACTTCTGTGGCTCTGCTCGACAGGGGCACAGGAAAATAATTTTCTTGGGTGGCGAAAGCCAGGGTACATTTTTTGGCTAGGCTTGTATGGGCCCTAGGGCCGATTGCCTAGTACCTACCTATGAACCTATGAATCACCCTGCTAGAGAGGGGAGCAGGGAAATAAATGTTCTAGGAAGAAATAGCCAGGGAATAATTATGGCTAGGCTTGTAGAGGCCCTAGGGCCGATAGCCTAGTACCACCCAATGAACCTATGAACCTTACAGTATAGAGCTTTTCCAGAATCAAATACATTATTATTCATAAAACAAAGCATTTAAAATTAGAAGGAATTTATTTATTTGTCCTTTAGTTTCTTAGTTTTGTTTGCTCCTTCCTTCACACACCATCTATTTTTGTTGCCTGTCTCTTCAATTTCTAGGATGACCATTCCATTTCTTCTATGTCCAGCATTTCTACTTTTGGAAAAAAGGCAAGATCTCCTTTACTGTATTTTGAATGAAAAAAGCTTCTACCTGACCAAGTCTAACAAATCCCTAAAAAAATTCTGCTAAAAACATAGATCCATCTTCTTTTCAGTGATAGTGGCAACTCAAAAAGGATAATAAAGCTTAGAGTTGAAGGCCCAGTTTGTTATTTGTTAGCTATCTGCTAGCCCTGCTCTATGGACAGAGCACAGATTAATCAAGGGAAGCTTAAGTGTGAAAAGCTTGTAACCAGAGAGCTGTTACTGTGGAGACCAGGTACGTGCAAAGACATTGTGATCTGCTACCAGATGGACTGATGAAAATGGGAAATATCTTATTCCATTCTAGTCAGAAACAGATAGATCTCAGTCTTCTATGTGGCGTCCAAAGTGGGACATTCCAACAGGCATCTTTCATATCTGAAGCTATCAAGTACACCAACAAAATCACCTACATCACTGAGGAATGTTACTTCATGAACCTGGGTGAGTGTAAGGGGCTCAGCAGGCTTTAAACTACCTGCCACTGATTTCAAGAAGATCAGACAGCTGTGGGGTTTATCCCCCAACCAAGATGAATTCATGTCACACGCCGAATACTGGTGCTGCTGTGCAGCATTAGGGAGGGGGCTGCATCTGTGAGATGCCCTCCTTCAGGTGAGGCATTAAACCTGTGAGACGTCTTACTGTGTGATAACTTAGATGGACGTTAAAATCATGCAGCACTTAATAAACGTGTGAAGAGGAAGGAAATCCATTAATAAAGGTCAGAAGCAAACATCTACAATTTACTCATATTCTTTAGTCCTCTTTCTTATCTACTAGACATTGTAGAACAGAGAGGACAAAAATCCACCCAACAGGACCGAGAAACAAGGTGGGCAATCATACCACCGTTATCCACCCAACAGGACCGAGAAACAAGATGGGCAATCATACCACCATTATCCATCCAACAGGACCGAGTAACAAGATGGGCAATCATACCACCGTTATCCACCAAACAGGACCGAGAAACAAGATGGGCAATCATACCACCGTTATCCACCCAACAGGACCGAGAAACAAGATGGGCAATCATACCACCGTTATCCACCAACAGGACCGAGAAACAACATGGGCAATCATACCACCGTTATCCACCCAACAGGACCAAGAAACAAGATGGGCAATCATACTACTGTTATACACCCAACAGGACCAAGAAACAAGATGGGCAATCATACCACCATTATCCACCCAACAGGACCGAGAAACAAGATGGGCAATCATAACACCGTTATCCACCCAACAGGACCGAGAAACAAGATGGGAAATCATACCATCGTTATCCACCCAAAAGGACTGAGAAACAAGATGGGCAATCATACCACCGTTATCCACCCAAAAGGACCGAGAAACAAGATGGGCAATCATACCACCGTTATCCACCCAACAGGTCCGAGAAACAAGATGGGCAATCATACCACCGTTATTCACCCAACAGGACCGAGAAACAAGATGGGCAATCATACCACTGTTATCCACCCAACCGGACCGAGAAACAAGATGGGCAATCATACAACCGATATCCACCCAACAGGACAGCGAAACAAGATGGGCAATCATACCACCATTATCCACCCAACAGGACCGAGAAACAAGATAGGCAATCATACCACTGTTATCCACCAAAGGACCGGGAAACAAGATAGGCAATCATACCACCGTTATCCACCGAACAGGACCGTGAAACAAGATGGACAATCATACCACCATTATCCACCCAACAGGACAGAGAAACAAGATGGGCAATCATACCACCGTTATCCACCCAACAGGAGCGAGAAACAAAATGAGCAACCATACCACCGTTATCCACCCAACAGGACAGAGAAACAAGATGGGCAATCATACCACCGTTATCCACACAACAGGACCGAGAAACAAAATGGGAAATCATACCACCGTTATCCACCCAACAGGACTGAGAAACAAGGTGGGCTGTCATACCACCGTTATCCACCAACAGGACTGAGAAACAAGATGGGCAATCATACCACCGTTATCCACACAACAGGACCGAGAAACAAGATGGGAAATCATACCACCATTATCCACCCAACAGGACCGAGAAACAAGATGGGCAATCATACCACTGTTATCCACCCAACAGGACCGAGAAACAAAATGGGCAATCATGCCACCGTTATCCACCCAACAGGACAGAGAAACAAGATGGGCAATCATACCACGGTTATCCACCTAACAGGACCGAGAAACAAAATGGGCAATCATACCACCGTTATCCACCCAACAGGACCGAGAAACAAGATGGGCAGTCATACCACCGTTATCCACCCAACAGGACCGAGAAACAAGATGGGCAATCATAGCACCGTTATCCACCCAACAGGACTGAGAAACAAGATGGGCAATCATACCACCATTATCCACCCAACAGGACCGAGAAACAAGATGGGCAATCATACCACCGTTATCCACCCAACAGGACAAAGAAACAAGATGGGCAATCATACCACCGTTATCCACCCAACAGGACCAAGAAACAAGATGGGCAATCATACCACCGTTATCCACCCAACAGGACCGAGAAACAAGATGGGCAATCATACAACCGTTATCCAACCAACAGGACAGCGAAACAAGATGGGTAATCATACCACCGTTATCCACCCAACAGGACTGAGAAACAAGATGGGCAATCATACCACCGTTATCCACCCAACAGGACTGAGAAACAAGATGGGCAATTATACCACCGTTACCCACCCAACAGGACATCGAAACAAGGTGGGTAATCATACCACCATTAACCACCCAACATGACCGAGAAACAAGATGGGCAATCATACCACCGTTATCCACCAACAGGACTGAGAAACAAGATGGGCAATCATACCACCGTTATCCACCCAACAGGACCGAGAAACAAGATGGACAATCATACCACCGTTATCCACCCAACAGGACTGAGAAACAAGATGGGCAATTATACCACCGTTACCCACCCAACAGGACAGAGAAACAAGGTGGGTAATCATACCACCATTAACCACCCAACATGACCGAGAAACAAGATGGGCAATCATACCACCGTTATCCACCAACAGGACTGAGAAACAAGATGGGCAATCATACCACCGTTATCCACCCAACAGGACAGAGAAACAAGATGGGCAATCATACCACCGTTATCCACCCAACAGGACAAAGAAACAAGATGGGAAATCATACCACCGTTATCCACCCAACAGGACCGAGAAACAAGATAGGCAATCATACCACCGTTATCCACCAACAGGACCGGGAAACAAGATAGGCAATCATACCACCGTTATCCACCGAACAGGACCGTGAAACAAGATGGACAATCATACCACCATTATCCACCCAACAGGACAGAGAAACAAGATGGGCAATCATACCACCGTTATCCACCCAACAGGAGCGAGAAACAAAATGAGCAACCATACCACCGTTATCCACCCAACAGGACAGAGAAACAAGATGGGCAATCATACCACCGTTATCCACCCAACAGGACTGAGAAACAAGGTGGGCAGTCATACCACCGTTATCCACCAACAGGACTGAGAAACAAGATGGGCAATCATACCACAGTTATCCACCGAACAGGACCGAGAAACAAGATGGGAAATCATACCACCATTATCCACCCAACAGGACCGAGAAACAAGATGGGCAATCATACCACTGTTATCCACCCAACAGGACCGAGAAACAAAATGGGCAATCATGCCACCGTTATCCACCCAACAGGACAGAGAAACAAGATGGGCAATCATACCATGGTTATCCACCCAACAGGACCGAGAAACAAAATGGGCAATCATACCACCGTTATCCACCCAACAGGACCGAGAAACAAGATGGGCAGTCATACCACCGTTATCCACCCAACAGGACCGAGAAACAAGATGGGCAATCATAGCACCGTTATCCACCCAACAGGACTGAGAAACAAGATGGGCAATCATACCACCGTTATCCACCCAACAGGACCGAGAAACAAGATGGGCAATCATACCACCGTTATCCACCCAACAGGACAAAGAAACAAAATGGGCAATCATACCACCGTTATCCACCCAACAGGACCTTGAAACAAGATGGGCAATCATACCACCGTTATCCACCCAACAGGACCGAGAAACAAGATGGGCAATCATACCACCGTTATCCACCCAACAGGACAAAGAAACAAGATGGGCAATCATAGTACTGTTATCCACCCAACAGGACTGAGAAACAAGATGGGCAATCATACCACCGTTATCCACCCAACAGGACCGAGAAACAAGATGGGCAATCATACCACCGTTATCCACCCAAAAGGACCGAGAAACAAGATGGGCACTCATACCACCGTTATCCACCCAACAGGACTGAGAAACAAGATGGGCAATTATACCACCGTTACCCACCCAACAGGACAGAGAAACAAGGTGGGCAATCATACCACCGTTAACCACCCAACATGACCGAGAAACAAGATGGGCAATCATACCACCGTTATCCACCAACAGGACTGAGAAACAAGATGGGCAATCATACCACCGTTATCCACCCAACAGGACCGAGAAACAAGATGGGCAATCATACCACCGTTATCCACCCAACAGGACAGAGAAACAAGATAGGCAATCATACCACCGTTATCCACCCAACAGGACAAAGAAACAAGATGGGCAATCATACCACCGTTATCCACCAACAGGACCGGGAAACAAGATAGGCAATCATACCACCGTTATCCACCCAACAGGACCGTGAAACAAGATGGACAATCATACCACTGTTATCCACCCAACAGGACAGAGAAACAAGATGGGCAATCATACCACCATTATCCACCCAACAGGACCATGAAACAATATGGACAATCATGCCACCGTTATCCACCCAACAGGACAAAGAAACAAGATGGGCAATCATACCACCGTTATCCACCCAACAGGACAGAGAAACAAGATGGGCAATCATACCACCGTTATCCACCAACAGGACTGAGAAACAAGATGGGCAATCATACCACCGTTATCCACCCAACAGGACCGAGAAACAAGATGGGCAATCATACCACCGTTATCCACCCAACAGGACAGAGAAACAAGATGGGCAATCATACCACCATTATCCACCCAACAGGACAAAGAAACAAGATGGGCAATCATACCACTGTTATCCACCCAACAGGACCGAGAAACAAGATGGATAATCATACCACCGTTATCCACCCAACAGGACAGAGAAACAAGATAGGCAATCATACCACCGTTATCCACCCAGCAAGACCAAGAAACAGGATGGGCAATCATACCACCGTTATCCACCCAACAGGACTGAGAAACAAGATGGGCAATCATACCACTGTTATCCACCCAACAGGACCGAGAAACAAGATGGGCAATCATACCACCGTTATCCACCCAACAGGACCGAGAAACAAGATGGGCAATCATACCACCGTTATCCACCCAACAGGACCGAGAAACAAGATGGGCAATCATACCACCGTTATCCACCCAACCGGACCGAGAAACAAGTTGGGCAATCATACAACCGTTATCCACCCAACAGGACAGCGAAACAAGATGGGCAATCATACCACCATTATCCACCCAACAGGACCGAGAAACAAGATAGGCAATCATACCACCGTTATCCACCAACAGGACCGGGAAACAAGATAGGCAATCATACCACCGTTATCCACCCAAAAGGACCGTGAAACAAGATGGACAATCATACCACCGTTATCCACCCAACTGGACAGAGAAACAAGATGGGCAATCATCCCACCGTTATCCACCCAACAGGACTGAGAAACAAGATAGGCAATCATATACTACTGTTATCCACCCAACAGGACCGAGAAACAAGATGTGCAATCATAGCACCGTTATCCACCCAACAGGACCGAGAAACAAGATGTGCAATCATAGCACCGTTATCCACCCAACAGTACCGAGAAACAAGATGGGCAATCATACCACCGTTATCCACCCAACAGGACCGAGAAACAAGATGGGCAATCATACCACCGTTATCCACACAACAGGACAAAGAAACAAGATGGGCAATCATAATCCACCCAACAGGACCGAGAAACAAGATGGGCAATCATACCACCGTTATCCACACAACAGGACAAAGAAACAAGATGGGCAATCATACCACCGTTATCCACCCAACTGGACAAAGAAACAAGATGGGCAATCATACCACCGTTATCCACCCAAATGGACCGAGAAACAAGATGGGCAATCATACCACCGTTATCCACCAACAGGACCGAGAAACAACATGGGCAATCATACCACCGTTATCCACCCAACAGGACCGAGAAACAAGATGGGCAATCATACCACCGTTATCCACCAACAGGACCGAGAAACAAGATGGGCAATCATACAACCGTTATCCACCCAACAGGACCAAGAAACAAGATGGGCAATCATACTACCGTTATACACCCAACAGGACCGAGAAACAAGATGGGCAATCATACCACCGTTATCCACCCAACAGGACAGAGAAACAAGATAGGCAATCATACCACCATTATCCACCCAACAGGACCGAGAAACAAGATGGGCAATCATACCACCATTATCCACCCAACAGGACTGAGAAACAAGATGGGCAATCATACCACCATTATCCACACAACAGGACCAAAAAACAAGATGGGCAATCATACCACCGTTATCCACCCAACTGGACCGAGAAACAAGATGGGCTATCATACCACCGTTATCCACCCAACAGGACAGAGAAACAAGATAGGCAATCATACCACCATTATCCACCCAACAGGACAGCGAAACAAGATGGGCAATCATAACACCGTTATCCACCCAACAGGACAGCGAAACAAGATGGGAAATCATACCACCGTTATCTACCCAACAGGACTGAGAAACAAGATGGGCAATCATCCCAACACATGACGCATGAAAAGGAAGGTTGGAGAAACAAATGGCACAAACTTCTCAAATGTCTGGATAACTGTCATCATTCAATGCATTTTAGGATCCTACACTGTACTGCAATAATGTTGCACTCTCTCATTAGAGATTCTGTCAACCCCTCAATATCCCAAGTTTATTTAAATGTCTCTGCTAACATATTTCATATATTCAGCATGGTAAGGTCTGAGAATATCACAGTCATTCATTCTGAAAACCACATCAATCCGTTCCATTTACCTAAAGTTATATCCTTTTACTTGAAGCATTTACAGCATCACTGTGTGATTGCCTTTAAGCATTAACACTTACTGCATTTTCACTCCCCCTACTCTTAGATTAAAATGATTTGCCCCATTCCTAAACCATCCTTCTCTTTTCTTGTTCTGTTATTTTGACCTTTTGACCTACATTTGTTTGTTTCCTTGTTATAACACTCAAAGTCTAAACCCTCACTGCCCGCCATCCTACAGCTTAACCAGTATTGAGGAATCCCCAAATGCTACATTGTTTGCCTTTTAATTTATTTATTACTTACAGATACAGCACAACAAATTAACATTTAACTGATGAAGGGAGTACATATCAAGAAAAAGTTATCACATCTACTTGCATTTTGCTCCAGGTTAGACTTGCCTGCTATGTTGTGCTGTATTTGGGTTTTGTGCTTTGCAAATACAAACTCGGTGGCTGTCACAAAAATGTCAGTTATGTGCAGTTATGTAGGTAGGTAAGATAAGAAAATAAACAAAGGAAATGTATTAAACCTTGTCTGTGATAACTCAGGGCAAGACTTGTCTCTTCTCTTTTGGCTGTTCCCATTAGGGGTCGTCACAGCGGATCATAGGTTC
>NC_056729.1:1731299916-1731384916 GCF_019279795.1 Protopterus annectens | reverse complement strand
GGCCTATACAAGCCTAGCCAAAAATATACCCAGGCTTTCGCCACCAAAGAAAAATATTTTCCTGTGCCCCTGTCAAGCACAGAAGTGATCCCCGGGGTGAATTTCCTATTACCCATCCAATCATCAAGATTTTTCTTGAAGAGTGCTAATGAGGAGCTCTGACATAGATAGGTAGTCTGTTCCAGAGTATGGGAGGTCTCTGGGACAGGAATCTATCCCTCCAGCATGTTCTGTTTATTGTGGTGACAAGGTTTAGGTCCTTAGAACGTGTAGCTCGAAGGGATTAGGATTTCTTTAGGTGGAGCATGTCCAAAAGCTCTGGGTTTGACATAGTTTTGTATGTTAGGCAGAGATCGCCTCTGAGTAGGCGATATGTGACGGAGTAAAGCTGGAATTTTTTGAGACGGTCTGCGTAAGGAATTTGTTTGAGGCCAGTAATCCTCTTTGTGTTGTATTTTTGTGGCCTTTCCAGTTGTTGTAGATGTCTTGTGAGGTACATACCAAAAGGGGCATTGTACTCTATAATGGGTCTAATGAGTGATGAGTAGAGGGGAACAATGACCTCTTTTTTTCTGGATGAGAAACCTTTTGTGATGAGGTGTGCCATGTAGAAAGATTTCATGACCACTTTGGCAATGTGATTATCAAAGGAGAGACTACTGTTCACCTGTGATCCAAGGTCTCTTATCACACTTTCGGTGTTAAGTAGACTACCGCCTATGTGGTAGGTCATGGGTACAGAATTTTTACCAAAGGGGATGACAATGCACTTTTTGGCATTGAGCTTGAGACCATGTCTTTGACACCAGGCATCCGTCTCAGTGAGGCCCTTTTGTAGTATGTCCACATCATTAGAAGTTTCAGTTATGGCTCCTAGTTTACAGTCATCTGCGAATTTAGTTAGCCAAAGACCTTCTGTGTTAGCCTGTACTTCAGAGAAGTAGATACCAAACAGGAGAGGACCCAGGACTGAACCCTGTGGTACTCCACTTGTCACTGGTCTGAAGTCTGATTTGGAGTCTGCTACTTTCACAGTGTGGGTTCTTTCAGTAAGCCAGTTGGCAACCCATCTTGTGACATCGGGATTTATACCTAGTTTAGTAAGTTTATCTATAATTCCAGAGTGGGGGATGGTGTTGAACGCCTTGGCGAGATCTAGATAGGCTGTGTGAACCACCTTACCCTCATCCATGGCCTTGGTGACTACTTCAAAGATGTCTATCAGATTTAGGAGACATGATCTGCCTTTTACAAACCCAAACTGTGTGGGGTCCATGGTTTGGAGATCTCCAATGTCTTTGTTTATGAGTTCCATGATGGTACGTTCCATGGCCTTGCAGATGAAGCTCGTCAGGCTAATGGGGCGGTAGTTCCCAGGGTCTGTTGTGGCCCCCCCTTTGTGGAGTGGGATAACTGTCACGGTGCACCATTCAATGGGCCCAAAGCCTGAGGTGAGGCTATGATTGAACATGGTACTTAGGTGGGGTGCCAGTTCATTCTGTAGTTCATGTAGAAGGCAGCCTGGGATGTTGTCAAGTTCCATGGATGCTGTGTTCTTGGCTTTGGAGAGTGAAGTTTTTACCTGTGCAGCCATGATTACAGGAACGTTGCATTCTTCCGGTATAACGATGGGCCCTTTAGGGGGTGAGAGGGGGGTAAAGTTAGCACTGAACCTATCTGCCAGGATGTTGGCAATATCAGTTGGTTTTGTATATTTAGTGTCGTTATGCTGTAACTCAGAGCAGATCTGAGTGCTGCCATTGAGACTTTTAACATAGCTATAGAATGTTTTGTGGTTGTCTTTAGAATCAGTAGCAATTTTATTTTCATAACTAGCTTTGGAGGATTTTATGAGGGATCTCAGCTTCTTACCGAGGGTGACCAGGGAGTTGTCTGCACAGCTGAAGGGCACAGTGGCATGACTGCCTCATAAATACTAATGTAAGACTGTTGTCTGCACAGCTGAAGGGCCAGTGGCATGACTGCCTCATAAATACTAATGTAAGACTATTGTCTGCACAGCTGATGGGCCAGTGGCATGACTGCCTCATAAATACTAACGTAAGACTGTTGTCTGTACAGCTGAAGGGCCAGTGGCATGACTGCCTCATAAATACTAACGTAAGACTGTTGTCTGCACAGCTGAAGGGCCAGTGGCATGACTGCCTCATAAATACTAATGTAAGACTGTTGTCTGCACAGCTGAAGGGCCAGTGGCATGACTGCCTCATAAATACTAACGTAAGACTGTTGTCTGCACAGCTGAAGGGCCAGTGGCATGACTGCCTCATAAATACTAATGTAAGACTGTTGTCTGCACAGCTGAAGGGCCAGTGGCATGACTGCCTCACAAATACTAACGTAAGACTGTTGTCTGCACAGCTGAAGGGCCAGTGGCATGACTGCCTCATAAATACTAACGTAAGACTGTTGTCTGCACAGCTGAAGGGCCAGTGGCATGACTGCCTCATAAATACTAACGTAAGACTGTTGTCTGCACAGCTGAAGGGCCAGTGGCATGACTGCCTCACAAATACTAACGTAAGACTGTTGTCTGCACAGCTGAAGGGCCAGTGGCATGACTGCCTCATAAATACTAACGTAAGACTGTTGTCTGCACAGCTGAAGGGCCAGTGGCATGACTGCCTCACAAATACTAATGTAAGACTGTTGTCTGCACAGCTGAAAGGCACACAGTATTCTTTTCTAAAAAAACACCGAACAGTTTTGGAGAAGACTAACAAAGTATTCCAGTCATGTTCCATTTATTCTACATGGGCTTCCCAGCAGTAGGTACATTTTATTTAAGCCTCTTTCACAGCGTACTGCTAGAAGTTATAAATCTATGGGTAACATATCTTCTACATATTTGCATACTGTTAATAGGTTATAAGATTTGCAACCATTAAACAGCACTGTACCCAAACTTGCTAAAGCTGATCCTTCAAGAGAGAATATTTCTCTCAGTATGAAACGTTTAATGACGTACAACCCTTCATATACTTTGGCACTTTTTTGTGCCCTGCTGCAAATTAAATGACAACAGGACTTAGGAGTGAGTAAGCTTAACTGGTAGTAGAGAAATATAATTAAATACTCATTTTCAACTGCAACTTTTATTTTTAAGAATACAGCAGGTTGGGTTCTGGGGAAAGGGATGCTGTCAGGCATTCCTGATCAAGCTGTACACATGCTCTCCTACTGCCTGTTAATACTTCTATTACTAACCTAAAGGCTTCAATTACAAACTAGAACTAGACTTACCCTTCTTGCCCCTACAAAGCAACACTGACGCTTCTAAACAGACAGCATTTTATGTAGATGCTTCTAAGCAGATACTTTGTGCATTTCAGTGCACAAAACAGGCACTCTTAGCCTAGGACTTCAAGTTTGGTGACAAAGAAAGAACAGTTGAAACAGAACTCACTTTAAGAACAGTTGTTTGCCACAGCAATCTTTCAGCTAGTTTTTCTTTACTTATTTTTTTTCTTTGTTTGGAAGTGAATGAGGGAGTTGATCTAAGGAAACTGTGACAAAATGGCAAAGACAATAAATACAGTACAATGAGACAGCTGTAATTGCATTGACAATACACTGGTAATGTGAACTTAGAGGAAGTATATACAATAATCAAAAACATCCAAATTAAGAACAAAAGATCACAGAAAGTTGCAGACAGTAATCAGAATCTACAAATTATTTACTGCCAATAAACCGATTTTATATATATATATATATATATATATATATATATATATATATAAAATATATGTATGTATATATATATATATATATATATATATATATATATATATATGGGTCCCATTTAGATGATCGAAGTCTTACAACTTCGAATTTCATATGGCCAACACCATAAGATCAAAGTTTTAAGAATTTGAACATTCTAAACGGAGATCTCCATACAGCGCGGAACGGGAAATGTTCCCCTTTTCCTTGCTGTAGTGCGATCTTAGAGTTGGTATGTTTAAGTAGTGGGGAGGTGGGGGGGTGCAGGGGGGCTTGCCTCCCTGCGGAAACATCCAGGATTTTTTTTTTCAGATGTTCAAAGTTTTAAAACTTCAATCATATGGTGTCAGCCATATGAAATTCGAAGTTCTAAGACTTCGATCATCTAAATGGGACCCATATATATATATATATATATATATATATATATATATATATATATATATATATATATATATATAAATCTTCTTCTTCTTTTGGCTTTTCCCAGTTAGGGGTCGCCACAGCAGATCACCTATCCGCTTATGATTAGCAGTAGAGTTTGACAGTGTCGAGTTGCCAGCCCAGCACCCAACCTTCCATGGAAGGCACACACATGCTCGCACTCATACCTAGGGCCAATTTAGAGTGTCCAATCCACCTACAGCATGTCTTTGGGATGTGGGAGGAAACCGGAGGAAACCCATGCGACCACAGGGAGGACATGCAGACTCAACACAGAAGGCACCCCAGCCGAGGATCGAACCGGAGAACCTCTTGCTGTGAGGCAACAATGCTAACCGCTGCACAACCATGGCCACCTGACCCATATAGCTATATATATATATATATATATATATATATATATATATATATATATATATATATATATATATTTATATATATATATATATATACTAACAATATCTTCAAGTACATAGAGATATGTGATTTGTATACTAGGTATGAGGAAAAAAATCCACACCATATTAACCTCCATCATGTGACAGTTATCAATGAGGATTAAGGTTATCGTCTGTTAATAAGCAGCTTCCTGTAGTCCAGCATTCAATCCCATCTACTTCTACTAGCCTCCTGTATAAGTTTCAGTCAGTTACTTATTGAGACAATACTCCTACACTGAATCTGGAAAAGCTCGATTTGAAAGGACAACAATGACAGGTACAGCAAATCACGAACGGAGATTAGCTTTTTGAGTGAAAGGTAACTACAAATCATTCTTTAGCTGTTAGAAAACTGAGAAATAATACTCAACATTGCTCTGATCTCTCCTTTAATGGAAACCCCACTCTGACCAAAATGGCATTGCAAATATACTTGCAAACAAGTTCTATGCAAACTGTACCCACGAAACACCTGTTTCAACATCACTTACTCCCAGACATCCTTGCACCCCCCCCCCCATCATCACTAAAGAACACATTTTCAAGATCCTATCAAACAATAAAAATGCTTCCTCCTGAATCCAAACAACTTTCCTACAAGACAGCGGCAAGGAGGTTGTAGCCAACCTTTTCCTTAAATTGTTCAACCTAAGCTTAAAAAGTTATGTTCTTAAATCCAGGCACACTGCTGAAATTATGACCCCTTCACAAATGTAGCCCTACCACAGATCCTGGAAATTATACACCAGTCAGCCTTATAGTTCTAATCTGTAATGCCATGGTGCATATCATAACCGATCTCATTAATTATGATAAAGAAACAGCCCAATAAAAACCAGGTGCCTTTGCATGCAAATACGAGAAATCCACAAGTAAAAACCAAAAGACTGCAAAGGCAAGGCTCCAGCTTCTCAACCCAAAATGGTAATAAAATTCTACAGCAATTGAAGAATGTTATAAACTGAAAACAGAGATCCAAGTTCCACAGTTCCACAGTTGCACTGCTTTAATGGCACATAAGCGCTTTCACTACTAGCTTCTTCAGGTGAAGGACAGGATTTCACAGGCTATGAACAGTGGTCATGCTGTTTGTACAGCTTATCTTGGTCTGGTCAAAATATTCAATGCCATACCTTATGGCAGAATTGTAAGGAAACTGGGGAAGGTGCATCTTCTAATAGTGCTAAGGTAACCAACAGGGATCCCCAGGGGTCTGTACTGGTTGCACTCCTGTTTGGCATTCACTTTCCCAATATCAGAAAAGATAACCTGAACCTAGGGTTAACTTAATTTGCAGATGACTGTAGTCCTACCACATACCCTGAAAATTATAGACCAATTAACCTCAGATATCAGCACTCTTCAAAAGGAGCATATCCTGGTTAATACCTGGTATATGGCGAAAAAAGTCTTGAAATGAATCCTAAAAAAGTATAAAGTTGTTTCTTGCAGAAAACAGAAATTAATGGCAACATACAGTATAGAAAGCACAGCTTTTCTAAATTAAAAGATACTCAAGCACGTGGGTACTTGATCAAAGGAGAAGGAGCCGTTGACCCATCACATGGCTATTGTACTCAGCCTAGCCTTCTACTTAGCTCAACTGATAAGTATGGGGATTCTTGTCCAGATCCAAAGAGGTTATTGTTTCCCTTTATTCATAACTCATCAGAAGTATTACTACGTACAATGCATCATTTGGTATTTATCTCACAATACATATTAACATACTCAAAAAGCCCCAGAGGTTCCTAACAAAAACAATCTCTTGTCAAAAGAACTGCAGTTACAAGGACAGAATGGAATCCTTGCCCCTGTATCCTGTGTCTTAGAGACTCCTGAGTGGAGATCTGTGCCTTCCTTACCGTACATTTATCTGAATAAGCCAAATAGCTCAGTTAGTACTAGAATCAGGGAAGTAAACCTTCATCAGCAGGTAAACAGAATGCAGTGGATGCCTCACTCTCTTTGTCTGAAGTAAAATTCAAACTCACAGGTTAAACAATGTGATTCGTTACCTTACTGCAGTCTTCAACCCCCTTCACTAGAGTAAAATCAAACATACAATTTAAATAATCGGATTCAATATCATTCTGCAAAGTAATACTGCATGACTGGGTGGGGGCTGTCACATTTACCCTCCTTGTGGATGGGGGTAAAGCCTAAGAGTGGGTACAGCCAAGATGTGCATGGCCCTTAGATTGAATGGCTGTGTAACTTCCATGAAATCTATAAGGAATACTCTACCCCAGTTCACAAATACAAATAAATAATAATGACAATAAATACATTTAACAAAAGTGAACTATACCCCCACTTAAAAATGCAATTAAAAAGTAATAAAAAAATAATATCGTACACAGAATTCAAAAATACTACAGTTAACAAATATAACATGTAAATCATTGAAACATTTTCTCAGTGAACAGATGTGAAAGGCTAAATATTGAGTCAGCAAATATTCTCATATCTATGGATGGTGACTTTAGTAACTCCGAGAGTTATTGTCCAGTTTTACAAATATATTGTTAGAACTTTCCATTGTTATTAGATTGGATTACTTCCATGCTAATCAAGAGTTATATTACATCAATATATTAAAAGCGATAGTTTTTTTCAAATTTATATATATATTCAACTTCAGTTTTATTCAAGGTGTCTTTATTACTTTTTATGTTATTTGTATTTGTTAAATGGGGTATGTCAGCTGCGTTTAAGATATGTATTTTTCTTACATTAACCCAATGTGAGCTGACAGTACAGGCTCCTGCTTATTACAACATGAAAAGGACTCAATTCGGACCAGTTTTGGTCACACTGTAACTAATTTAAAAAAATCAACATTAAAAAAAAATTTTTAATACAAGAATCTGGCTTGGGACACACTGTTATAAGACTAAATGACTAGAAATCCAAATTCATGCTGCCCTGTAGTAAACAGTTTTCATAGTTTTTACATTATTGCCAACTAGAACCCCATATATGATTGGTCCTATGTAGGCCACCTCAGGTTTGTTGACTGACACAAATGTTGATGCCTGTAATACTGTGACAGAGAAATTGACTCCCATTATCATCAAAGAATAAAACAGGACAAATAGGATCTGGCACTGCCCCATACCTCTCAACTGTATAGATTTTCACAGAATGTCCAGATTTTTTGCCTCATATTTTTGGTTATTTTTTTAATAAAATTATGTTTTTTGGCAAATCATAATGATTGAAGTCAGAAACTAATGACAGTCATTTGAGCTTCAGACTTCATACCCTTCAAAAATGCATGCTAATGTAAAACCTGTTATTCTATCAACATTTTAAGTTTGGAAGAGCAATATTTAAAAATTGTCACTATTTTGGGGCCTTTGTCTCCCCATTACTCATGGCTTTCTCCAGATATTTTACTCCAAGAGGTTGAGTGGTATGCCCCCTGGCAGAACCTAGTGTTAAAGCCCATTTTTTGTGTTGCTATGAGATGGGAGTTGCTTTTAAGTGCCTACCAACAATGTATGACGACATTAAGTATTGACATGTAATTATCAAACTCATCACTCAGACTAATTAGGTGGCATAAAATATGTAACTGGGGAGCAGGGTACTGCAGTGGCCAGTATCACGGTCTCATTTGGTTTCCATCTGGAATGCTTCATGCCCTCCCTGTCTACATACAGGTCTTTGTCAGATGCAATGGCTTCTTCCCACATCATAAATGCTATTAGCAAAGTGGCAATGCTCCAGACTGTCACAGAGAGGTGTGTGTGTGAGTGTGCATGTATTTGAATGGGCTGTCCTGCAACAGACTGGCTCCTTTTCCAGGATTTGCTTCCCTGCCTTACATTTACCGAGTGTTGGGATGACATTTGGCTCATCCATTAACCTCAGGTCGATAATGCTTGTATCATTAAACAAAATAATGAATGGATGAAAACGTCAGGTGAGCTACTTTTACCTATGGAAACTTACATCATACTAGATTAACAGCCCTACATTTACTGAAACTGCTGTTAACTGTTATGTTACATACTGTTTTATTTCCATCATCTATAACAAAGTACAATATAAGTATTATAGGACTGCCCAATTTTATGTGCTAAGCAACGTTTCTTAAAAGTAACTTGGTTAATTCATACCACAAACCATCCAAAAATTGTTCTTCTTAACTCCAGTAAACAAACTTACTTTTTTCCTACAGCTTCTGCACCATCACATAAATGTCAAGTAATATGGTCGTCTTAAAGCTATCATAACATCCAATGTTTGTTACAACTCTTAATCATAGCGACAACAGCTCCATCTGGAGCTCTAAACCTTCAAACAAGACAAACAGGACAAGACTGGAGTACCCAAAGCTCTGCTCAGAGAAGGGTTTAAAATAAAGTAGATGTGTAAGTGCATATGTAGCATTACTTACTTGTGACAACTTATTTTCTTCTGTGTAAGGCTGTCCAGTTTAAAAATCTTCCCCCCAGAGTAATGACATGCTGCTTGCTTTTTTAACTCTTTGAAAGAAATAACCATTTCATTTATTATACACCGTTTCCCTGTCTCTTCCCATCCCCGACCCTTATTCCAACTTTCTCCCTCCTTGCTTTTGCTTCCCCCCATTATTTTCCTCTGCCTCCCCCATACAAAAGGACGAGCATAAAGCTGGTAGCATTTCTAAAGGTCAGTAATCTGCAGGAAAGCAACCCACATGGGCTCACTGCCAGAAGGTTCTGTAAGTCAAAGCTGATCCCGTTTTACAAAGAAATTACAGGTGAACATAACAAGGAAGCACCGGTAGGAATCATTTACCTGCACTTCAGCAAGGTCTTTGACACAGAAACACACAACGAACAGACATGAAAACTGGAGGGGTTGAGGGAAAGACAAAGGCTAAGGAATTGGATAGCTACATGGTTAAACAGTAGGACAATATTAGGAATTAGAAAAGTCACTTCTAGAGTGACATACATTTATTTTTATCAGACATATCTGTGGGAGTAGAGAGTAGACCAGGTTTTCTGCTAATGACATAAAATAATATGCAGTAGTAAGGGATGGGAGGGTCTAGTAAATGACTTCTAAAAGCTAAACAAGTGGACAGTGCAAACATATGCAAGGTGCTGCACTTGGCCCACAGCAAGTCAGGCATGAAGCATCAGATGGGACAACTGGAACTGATGACAAAAGAGCAGGAAAAGGACTGGGAAAGTGTTGGTCACATCAGGACTGGACCACCAAGATCAGTGTCAGATGACAGCAGAAGCAGTGAGCAAATTCTAGAAGCAAAAAGAAAATGCTTTCACTCTGCAGGGTGTGGATCAGAACCAACCTCAAGTACTGCATGTGGTTCTAAAAGCCATAGAAGGAATAGGCCATCATGCATCTGGGGAATCCAGAGCAAAGTCACCAGAAAAACACACAGGATGGAGGAAAAGAAATATGTCTAGACAGCCTACATCTCTCATTCCCTGAAATAAGAAGAATGTCAGAGAGATGGGAAAGGGTCTTACTGAACAGGAAGGGCAGTCATGGGCATAATACGGGTGCAAAGATCAAGTCAGAGATATGCAAAAAAAAGGCAGGTGATGCACAGATCATGTCAGGGAGATGTAAAAGCATCAAACTGAACAGGAAGTTAAAAGGGGAACATGATACTAGTGCACAAGACAATGTCAGGAAGATGTAAAGGCATCAAACTGAACAGGAAGTAAAAAGGGGTTATGATACCAGTGCACAAGATAATGTCAGGGAGATGTAAAGGCATCAATCTGAACAGGAAGTTAAAAGGGGACATGATACTAGTGCACACGATAATGTCAGGGAGATGTAAAGGCATCAAACTGAACAGGAAGTTAAAAGGGGGACATGATACTAGTGCACAAGATAATGTCAGGGAGATGTAAAGGCATCAAACTGAACAGGAAATTAAAAGGGTGACATGATACCAGTGCACAAGCCAATGTCAGGGAGATGTAAAAAGCATCAAACTGAACAGGAAGTTAAAAGGGGGATATGATACTAGTGCACAAGACAATGTCAGGGAGATGTAGAGGCATCAAACTTAACAGGAAGTTAAAAGGGGGTCATGATACTAGTGCACGAGATATAAAGGCATCAAACTGAACAGGAAATTAAAAGGGGGACATGATACTAGTGCACAAGATAATGTCATGGAGATATAAAGGGGCCACTCTGAACAGGAAGGACAAAGTGGGAACATGCTACTGTTGCACAGGATTATGTCAGGGAGATACAAAAGGATAACTCCAAACAGGTAGAGCAGAGGGGAACAAGAAACTGGTACATGTGATCATGTCAGGTAGATGTGATGGGGTCATTCAGAGCAGGAAGGACAGGGGGGTCATGATACTGGTGCACAAGATCATGTCAGGGAGATATAAAAGTGCCACTCTGAACAGGAACACCAGTGGGTAAACATAGGTTACAGGCAACAGACTGTAGGAACTAACTACTCCTTGGATCTGTAGAAGTACCTTTTCAGAAACAAAGCTGGTTCAACAAGTGCCCTGGGTCTGAACTGCGCACCAGCACCCAACCCCCTCTGCTCTATAAAACAAAAACAAAAAAAAGGCATTTCACCATAATAGGCTGATTGACACATTGTAAATGATTAGCTTATTAAAGTCAGAAAAAAAATTCTAAGCTTGTTTCCCCCTTTCCTGTAATGAGTATAGTCCAGATACAGATTTGCTGTATCCAGGACTGTTTGTAAGCTTCTGAGTCCCCCCCCCAAGCCTTTCTGTGTTGGAGGGAAGCCTTCTAGTTTATCAGTGAGAGTGGTAAGCACTAAGTAGCCTATCTACCACATAGGGAGTGGTTTCTGGCCCATAAATTGTAGTTATTGGCCATTTGGGCAGTTTTTCCATCTCTCTCTCAACTTTCTGATTTAAAAGCCTGCATTGGCACTTGTATCCCCCCCTTTCCAGTAACTAGTCTAGTCCAGATACAGATTTGCTGTATCCAGGACTGTTTGTAAGTTCCTGAGCCCCCCCCCAAGCCTTTCTGTGTTGGAGGGAAGCCTTCTAGCTTATCAGTGCGAGTGGTAAGCACTAGGTAGCCTATCTACCACAAGTGGAATGGTTTCTGGCCTAGATTTTTGGTTTATTGGCCTTTTGAGCAGTTTCTTCCACCGCTTTCAACTTTCTGGTTTAAAAGCCTGGGTTTGCGCTTATATGTCAGGGAGAAGTAAAGGCATCAAACTAAACAGGAAGTTAAAAGGGGTCATGATACCACTGCACAAGATAATGTCATGGAGATGTAAAGGCATCAAACTAAACAGGAAGTTAAAAGGGGTCATGATACCAGTGCACAAGATAATGTCAGGTAGATGTAAAGGCATCAAACTGAACAGGAAGTTAAAAGGGTACATGATACTAGTGCACAAGATAATATCAGGAAGATGTAAAGACATCAAACTAAACAGGAAGCTAAAAGGGGACATGATACTAGTGCACAAGATAATGTCAGGGAAATGTAAAGGCATCAAACTGAACAGGAAGTCAAAAGGGGGTCATGATACTAGTGCAAAAGATAATGTCAAGGAGATGTAAAGGCATCAAACTGAACAGGAAGTTAAATGATACCAGTGCACAAGATAATGTCAGGTAGATGTAAAGGCATCAAACTGAACAGGAAGTTAAAAGGGGGTCATGATACTAGTGCAAAATATAATGTCAAGGAGATGTAAAGGCATCAAACTAAACAGGAAGTTAAATGGGGTCATGATACTACTGCACAAGATAATGTCAGGGAGATGTAAAGGCATCAAACTGAACAGGAAGTTAAATGATACCAGTGCACAAGATAATGTCAGGTAGATGTAAAGGCATCAAACTGAACAGGAAGTTAAAAGGGGACATGATACTAGTGCACAAGATAATGTCAGGGAGATGTAAAGGCATCAAACTGAACAGGAAGCTAAAAGGGGACATGATACTAGTGCACAAGACAATGTCAGGGAGATGTAAAGGCATCAAACTGAACAGGAAGTAAAAAGGGGTTATGATACCAGTGCACAAGATAATGTCAGGGAGATGTAAAGGCATGAATCTGAACAGGAAGTTAAAAGGGGACATGATACTAGTGCACAAGATAATGTCAGGGAGATGTAAAGGCATCAAACTGAACAGGAAGTCAAAAGGGGGGCATGATACTAGTGCAAAAGATAATGTCAAGGAGATGTAAAGGCATCAAACTGAACAGGAAGTTAAATGATACCAGTGCACAAGATAATATCAGGAAGATGTAAAGACATCAAACTGAACAGGAAGCTAAAAGGGGACATGATACTAGTGCACAAGATAATGTCAGGGAAATGTAAAGGCATCAAACTGAACAGGAAGTTAAAAGGGGGTCATGATACTAGTGCAAAAGATAATGTCAAGGAGATGTAAAGGCATCAAACTGAACAGGAAGTTAAATGATACCAGTGCACAAGATAATGTCAGGTAGATGTAAAGGCATCAAACTGAACAGGAAGTTAAAAGGGTACATGATACTAGTGCACAAGATAATATCAGGAAGATGTAAAGACATCAAACTGAACAGGAAGCTAAAAGGGGACATGATACTAGTGCACAAGATAATGTCAGGGAGATGTAAAGGCATCAAACTGAACAGGAAGCTAAAAGGGGACATGATACTAGTGCACAAGACAATGTCAGGGAGATGTAAAGGCATGAATCTGAACAGGAGGTCAAAAGGGGGTCATGATACTAGTGCAAAAGATAATGTCAAGGAGATGTAAAGGCATCAAACTAAACAGGAAGTTAAATGGGGTCATGATACCAGTGCACAAGACAATGTCAGGGAGATGTAAAGGCATGAATCTGAACAGGAAGTTAAAAGGGGACATGATACCAGTGCACAAGATAATGTCAGGGAGATGTAAAGGCATCAAACTGAACAGAAAGGTAAAAGGGGGACATAATACCAGTGCACAAAACAATGTCAGGGAGATGTAAAAGCATCAAACTGAACTAGAAGTTAAAGGGGAACATGATACTAGTGCACAAGACATTGTCAGGGAGATGTAAAGGCGTCAAACTGAACAGGAAATTAAAAGGGGGACATGATACCAGTGCACAATATAATGTCAAGGAGATGTAAAGGCATCAAACTGAACAGGAAGTTAAAAGGGGGACATGATACTAGTGCACAAGATAATGTCAGGGAGATGTAAAGGCATCAAACTGAACAGGAAATTAAAAGGGGGACATGATACCAGTGCACAAGACAATGTCAGGGAGATGTAGAGGCATCAAACTTAACAGGACGTTAAAGGGGGTCATGATACTAGTACACAAGATAATGTCAAGGAGATGTAAAGGCATCAAACTGAACAGGAAGTTAAATGGGGTCATGATACTAGTGCACAAGATAATGTCAGGGAGATGAAAAGGCATCAAACTGAACAGGAAATTAAAAGGGGACATGATACCAGTGTACAATATAATGTCAGGGAGATGTAAAGGCATCAAACTGAACAGGAAATTAAAAGGGGACATGATACCAGTGTACAAGATAATGTCAGGGAGATGTAAAGCCATCAAATTGAACAGGAAGTTAAAATGGAGGCATGATACTAGTGCATAAGATAATGTCAGGGAGATGTAAAGGCATCAAACTGAACAGGAAGTTAAAAGGGGGACATTATACCAGTGCACAAGCCAATGTCAGGGAGATGTAAAAGCATCAAACTGAACAGGAAGTTAAAAGGGGACATGATACTAGTACACAAGACAATGTCACGGAGATGTAGCGGCATCAAACTTAACAGGAAGTTAAAAGGGGGTCATGATACTAGTGCACAAGATAATGTCAGGGAGATATAAAGGCATCAAACTGAACAGGAAATTAAAAGGGGGACATGATACTAGTGCACAAGATAATGTCATGGAGATATAAAGGGGCCACTCTGAACAGGAAGGACAAAGCGGGAACATGCTACTGTTGCACAGGATTATGTCAGGAAGATACAAAAGGATAACTCCAAACAGGTAGAGCAGAAGGGAACAAGAAACTGGTACATGTGATCATGTCAGGTGGATGTGATGGGGTCATTCAGAGCAGGAAGGACAGGGGGGACATGATACTGGTGCACAAGATCATGTCAGGGAGATATAAAAGTGTCACTCTGAACAGGAACACCAGTGGGTAAACATAGGTTACAGGCAACAGACTGTAGGAACTAACTACTCCTTGGATCTGTAGAAGTACTTTTTCAGAAGCAAAGCTGGTTCAACTAGTGCCCTGGGTCTGAACTGTGAACCAGCACCCAACCCCCTCTTCTCTATAAAACAAAAAAAAAAAAAAGGCATTTCACCATAATAGGCTGATTGACACATTGTAAATGATCAGCTTATTACAGTTAGAAAAAAAAATTCTAAGCTTGTTTCCCCCCTTTCCTGTAACAAGTATAGTCCAGATACAGATTTGCTGTATCCAGGACTGTTTGTAAGCTTCTGAGCCCCCCCCCAAGCCTTTCTGTGTTGGAGGGAAGCCTTCTAGTTTATCAGTGAGAGTGGTAAGCACTAAGTAGCCTATCTCCCACATAAGGAGTGGTTTCTGGCCCAGAAATTGTAGTTATTGGCCATTTGGGCAGTTTTTCCATCTCTCTCTCAACTTTCTGATTTAAAAGCCTGCATTGGCAGTTGTATCCCCCCCTTTCCAGTAACTAGTCTAGTCCAGATACAGATTTGCTGCATCCAGGACTGTTTGTAAGTTCCTAAGCCCCCCAAGCCTTTCTGTGTTGGAGGGAAGCCTTCTAGCTTATCAGTGGGAGTGGTAAGCACTAGGTAGCCTATCTATCACAAGTGGAGTGGTTTCTGGCCTAGAGTTTTGGTTTATTGGCCTTTTGAGCAGTTTCTTCCACCACTTTCAACTTTCTGGCTTAAAAGCCTGTGTTTGGGCTTATTTCCCCCCTTTCCTGTAACTGATCTAGTCCAAATACAGATTTGCTGTGTCCAAGATTGTAAGCTTCTGAGCCCCCCTAGACTTTCTGTACTGGAGGGAAGCCTTATAGCTTATCAGTGGGAGTGGTAAGCACTAGGTAGCCTATCTACCACTAGAGGAGTGGTTCCTGGCCCAGAAATTGTAGTTTATTGTCCGTTTGGACAGTTTTTCCATCTCTCTTAACTTTCCAGTTTAAAAGCCCACATTTGCTCTTGTTTCCCACCTTTCCCGTAACTAGTCTAGTCCAGATACAGACTTGCTGTATCCAGGACTGTTTGAAAGCTTCTGAGTGGTGCCAGAGCCTGCTCTTCAATTTTTCCCTTAGATCTACTAGTTCTCTCCTCTCCTGCACTTACACTAGCTTATTAGTCTAGCACTTTACCAGACTTCTTGTAGCAATTATTGTATCACACAAGTGCTACCAGCACTAACCGTTCTACAAGGAAACAGATCTAGTACTTATTATCAATGCCCACCCTGCCAGGCATGTCTAAAGGTCAGTTCCCTGTGCTTTCTCCTATCAGCCTGGTGAACTTGGACATCCTGAAGTAATGTAGCTACTGCCTCATGTACACGGGCAACCCTCTCCTCTTACCTTCCAACACTCAGACTTGTGAGAGATGCACTTATATATCAAAATTGGAAACCACACACTCTCCAGCCAAGACCAGAATAACTGGTCAAAAGGAGAAAGTCAACACTTCTACCACACCACATGGAACAGACAGCCCTCCGAAAATCACACCAGCACTGCCTTCACATAAAACACAAACCACACACCCACCATCGTGGAGGCTCTCAATAAAAATCTACCCTAGCAGCAGAGACCTCCAAGGCAGAAATGCACTCGACCACCACAATGCAACACTAATCACGAGACACATAACTCTTCTAAACAGTGTGCCACTCAACCAAAGCCTCTAAGGCAAAACAGCATGCCCAACAGACTCGTCATAGATGACTCGATAGGGAGGCACACTGACGTCCCACTCACTACATTGAATAAGGAGAAATTATTCATGAGAAAGTTAAATTTAAAATGTTTAAGAACACAACAGTACAAACCAATAATTTGGCTAGGAAAAGTACCTACAACCCCCCTTTAAATCCCACTTTAAACGTTTTTGAAGAGCTGGTAGAAAATGAGATAAGGAAGCTGAACAACAGACCAACAGCTGTGACTAATTTTTGGAAAGTGACAGAAGAGTGGTTGAAATGCTGAAAAATAGAGGTTGCAGAGTAATGAAACCTGACAAAGGGGGTGGGGTGGTACTAATGGATGCCATTGATTATGAGACTAAGATTTTGGAAATTTTAAATGAATGCAAATACAGTATTGTTTCTAGACATGAAGTCTTTATAGCGTATTCTAAGGTGGGCTACTTTATTAATGATCATTTTTATCAGGTTACTATAGGTAAAAACTTATTAGACTATTTAACAACAAGTAGGCCGAAGATCCCAGTAGTGTTTGAAATCCCAAAGACAGACAAAAATGTAGAGAAGCCACCTTTTAGACCAATAGTGGCAGGAGCGGGCTCCAAACTTGAACCCTTGGTGCAATATGTAGACACAATATTGAAAAGTTATGTAACATCTTTAAAACATATTTCAAAGGACTCCTGGGATTTTTTAAGTAAAGTCAACTATGATAAATATGAATATGAAGTATGTATGGTGACTAGTGATGTGATAGAACTATTCCCCAGCATCCCTTATTTTGAGGGGATGGAATGGTTTCAGGACCTTTTGAATGGAATAAATTATTTGACTAATAAACAGAGGAACTTGTTAACTGAATTTATGGAATTAATATTGAAAAATAATTTCATGTGTTTTGGAGGAGAATATTATAAACAAGAGAAAGGTGTTGCTATGGGGGCCCCATGTGCCCCCCCGTATGCAAAGCTGGTTTTATATTATTGGGAGAGGAAGTTCATTTTTGAAACCCCTTGGAACAATTATATTTCCTAATACACCAGATTTTTAGACGATATTTGTATTTTCTGGAAGGGGACGGAAACCTAGTTAAATCAATTTTTGGAATACATTAGGACTACAACTTCCTTTTTGAAATTTACTTGGCACACTACACAAGAATTCATGAATTATTTAGAAGTGACCATATATAAAGTTAGGGAAGAGAAGAAATTCCACTCCAAGATTTTCCAAAAACCCACGCACTCGAACTGCTATTTACATTTTGAGAGTGAGCACCCCCATAATCAAAAGAAGGGTATTATTAAGGGGCAATTAATTACGGCATCAAGGATGTGCAGTGAGGACTGGGTTTTCTTAGAGGAAATAAAGGTGATGAAGGGTTTTTTCTAGAGAACTTGATTAATCAATTGATGCAAGAAGTGAACCAAGGAAGGAAAGGAAAATATTACCCAATTTTGGGGAAAACGTTACCCCAAAGTAATCATAATATGGAAAATAAAGGGCTGAATTATGAAATGACATTTATACACACACACATTTTATTCCAGTGAAATTGAGAACATCATTAGGAAGTACTGGAAACTTTTGGTTGTAAATAGCAAAACCAGCAAAATTATTCCATCAGTACCGACATTTATTAAAAAGAGAGATATGAATTTAAAGGAAATGCTGGAAAACCATAATAGTGATAAAAGTACAGTTAGACCCCCACAAGAAAGGGGGAACATATAAGTGTGGTTTTTGTCAACAATGTAGTAACATTCTAGAGCAGGAAAGTATCAGTATTCCATCCAGAAAGTTTAAAATGAAATTGTAGGAACACTTTAATTGCAACAGCAAAGTGGTTGTGCACATCAGCGCCTGTCAGACATGCCTTAGCTTTTATACAGGCAAGACAGAGAGACCATTGAAAAGAAGAATATATGAACACTTGCTTGAGATCTCCCAAAAAAAAGATACAAATGCTTTATTTAGACACAAGAAAGACTGTAAGAATTGTATTTTCAAGTTCTCTGTACTTGAACAAGTGAAACCAGATATAAGGGGTGGACTGTGGGAAACCCTTTTAGAATACAAAGAACTATACTGGCAGCTTAGGCTGGATTCAACTAAAAAAAAAATGGGACTGAATGATCATGTTAGTATTAACAGTGTCCTTAAATTAAGGACAGCTAAACTTTAGAAAAGGAAAGAGTATATGCATTCATTTTGTTCGTTATTATTTTAAAACAAGGTGTGATGACCGAGCCCTGGCCCAGCAATCAAGGAGCCTCAATCCTCACCACTAACACAAGGGAGGTCGTCTCCTAGAAGAGGAAAGGATAACTAATACACACAATAAAGTACAATTTCCCTTAAGTGCACACAGTGATCACAGTCAGTCTTGGGCTGGTTGCTCCCTTGCTCAACAGGTCCCCAGTAAGACTCCCCACTGGCACAGCTATAGGGTCCAGATCTCAGCCTAACTGGGGAAGCTAAATCCTCCAGTACCCTCTCTGTCCAACCAGTGCTTCGTGTCCTTGCCAAGTAGCTGCCACAAACACACACACTTTGAGATAAGTATTTATACACTTTACAGTCACTCCTGGGAGAGGCTGACATAGATTCTCCAGCTGTGCCCCTTTACCCAGACTATATGGTAGTAATTACTGCCACCATCCAGTTAATAATATCAGCTACTAAAAGGCCCTTAAAAGGGTGTCCAATTATTACTGTGCAATATTAATATCCAATGGTAATGTGACTATTCAGTCTAAGGCTTATTGGAAGGGCTTAGACAGTAAACTCTATAAATAAATAATGTACTCTAAAGCATAATTTATCTCTACACAAACCAGCCACGGGTAGAAAGTTTTAAAAATATTTAATAATAAATAAATAAAACACAAGACAAAACTACTACACCACAGAAATATCTAAGCGTTCACAGATCATACAGAAACTTAAAATAATACAGTAGGACAGGTCTGATTTCCAAGAAAAATACCTAATTAATCTTTACTAGCTTTAAATATTCCTACAAGAAATCACAGTGCTAGAAACGTACATGTGAGCATAAAGCAGAGTGCTAAGTTAGATGTCCAGATCAAAATGTCTCAAGTCTCTCTCTGAGACATAGTTTATAAAACATCACTAATAAACATGTATCTGGGTCCTCCCCAGATTACATCATGTTTACACTTAAGTTTTCCCAGTATTCATATTGCTTTATCTTGACACCTGCTCTGAGTTCCCATGATAATAGAAACTGCATTACTTAGCAAGCTAACACCTGCACAGGAGAATACAGCACTAAAAGGCATTCCACATATACACTCTAACAATTAGTCCTTAGTTAACACAATAGACAGAATGTCTTCAGCTAGTCTGACTGGAACCAACTTTAAAGATCAAAGAATGTCATTAAATCATTTCAGTTTCAAAAGACACATTTGAAAGGCTTGACTTAGTTTTTCTTTACAGCAAGGGGGCAATGTTGTAACAATCTTGAAGTTCACATTTTACACTGTTTTTCTTTCATTTAAAAACACACAGCTGTATTTTACATTTATTTATACAAATGATAGAATTATGTTTTAAATTCGATTTGACTAGGCTGCCAGCCTTCACCTGTCTTTGTCCAATCTTCACATATCCCCCCCCCCCGGAAAACTCAAGAAAGTTTTTCAAGTG
The DNA here is from genome assembly GCF_019279795.1 of Protopterus annectens. Taxonomy (NCBI): domain Eukaryota; kingdom Metazoa; phylum Chordata; order Ceratodontiformes; family Protopteridae; genus Protopterus; species Protopterus annectens. The sequence continues at coordinate 1,731,364,715 of NC_056729.1, read as the reverse complement.
CCCCTTGAGAAACGTCACTTGAGAGTGTCAGGTCTATTTGGGTGTACCTCACCCTGTTCCCTGTCTTGAGAGCCCATCTGCATTGGCATTACTACTCCCACTGCGGTGCTGCACTGACATATCATATGCTTGCAACCCCAGGTTCCATCTTAGCAACTTGGCATTTTGCTGACTGGCTCTACTTAACCATGTTAGAGGGTTGTGATCTGTCATCATAGTGAATTTCCTTCCATACAAGATAAGGCTGAAGTTTTTGTAGTGCCCACACTATGGCTACAAATTCCTTTTTGACCAATGTATAGCATTCCTCCCTGGGTTGGAGCCTACAACTGAGATAAGCCACTGGGTGGTCTTCTCCCTCTGAAGAAATCTGGCTAAGTACAGCCCCCACTCCATAGTTCGAAGCATCCACCTGCACAACAAAGTCTTTGCTGTAGTCTGGACTTCCTTAAGCTTCTGAAATGCCTGCTCACATGCTGGGGTCCACACTACCTTATCTGGCCTGTTCTTCCTTGTCACGTCTGTGAGAGGAGCAGCTATGGTACTATAATTGGGAACAAACTTTCTGTAGTACTCTGATGTCCCTAAGAAGGCCCTCACCTGCTTTTTGGTAACAGGTGCAGGCCATGCCTGAATAGCTTCCACTTTGGCAGGTCCTGGCCTTATCTTACCACTCCCCACTCTATGCCCTTGGTAGGAGACCTCTGCCATACCCACCTGACATTTGCTTGGCTTAATGGTCAACCCTGGCCTCTGTAGTCTGCCCAGCACCTCCCTGACATGCTGAAGGTGCTCTTGCCAGGAATGGCTGTAGATAGCAATAACATCCATGTAAGCAAGGGCAAACCCTCCTGCTCCTGCTAAGATATGATCTATTAGCCCCTGGAAAGTCACTGGGGCATTCTTCATCCCAAAGGGCATCTTTGTGAACTCATACAAGCCATAAGGAGTCACAAAGGCTGACTTCTCTCTAGCACTGGGGGTCAAGGGCGCCTGCAAGTAACCCTTGGTAAGATCAATAGTTGTAAGATACTTAGTCCCACCCAGCTGTTCTAGGGCTTCATCTGTCCTCGGCATGGGGTAAGCATCTGACTCTGTGTGACTATTTAATTTCCTGTAATCCACACAGAACATGTTGCTGCCATCATTCTTTGGCACCAACACCACTGGTGAGGCCCAGGGACTGTTGGACTCTTGAAACACCTCTAGTTCCAACATTTCCTGTACCTCCTCCCTGTTTGTTTGACTCTCTCAGGCACCCTATAAGGGGCCTGCCTAATAGTCCTTTGGGGTCCTGTATCCACCTGGTGCTGCACCAGGTGGGTGCTCCTTGGTTTCCCGGTGAACATGCCCCCAAACTCCTGCAACACTGCTCAGATTTCTCGAACCTGGGTAGGAGATAGCTGCTGGGACATTGCTACCCCTTCCACCGAGGTGTCAGCCCGAGCCTCACTGAGGAAATCAGTCCCCAGATCTCCCTCAGACTCCTCCTGCAATCCACTGCAAATGGTCAGCACAAGGGCCTCCCTATCATGGTAAGGTTTCATCATGTTAACATGGTACAATTTGTGCCCCTGCTGTCTGCCTAGCACTTCCACCATGTAGTTAACATCACTTACCTTTCTTACCACCTTGTAGGGTCCCTCCCAAGCTGCTTGCAACTTCTTGTGTCTGACAGGAATGAGAACCATCACCTGCTGCCCTACAGCATACTCTCTAGCTCGAGCATTCCTGTCATACCACACCTTTTTCTGTTGTTGGGCTTCTGCCAGGTTCCCCTGGGTCAAGCCCGTGAGTTCCCTGAGCCTTGTCCTGAGGTTTAGGATGTATGCCACAACAGACTCCTTGTGATACTCACACTCACCTTCCCACTCATCTCAAATTAAATCTAGAGGTCCCTACACCCTATGCCCATACAGCAACTCAAAGGGTGAAAAACCTGTGGATTCCTGGGGAACCTCTCTGTAAGCAAACAACAGATGAGGCAAATATTTGCCCCACTCCCTCTTAAACTGATCTGCAAATGCCTGTAGCATGGTCTTGATTGTAGAATTTAACCTCTCAACAAGACCATTAGTCTGAGGATGGTAGGGGGTGGTCTTCATGTGCTTCACCCCACAGGACTTCTACAGTCAAGCCAACAGGTCTGACATAAAATTGGCACCTCTGCCAGACAGTATTAACTTTGGGAAACCTACCCTGCTGAAAATCTCTAACAAAGCATTTGCCACCTTCTCAGCCTGAATGGAGGACAAAGCCACTGCCTCAGGGTATTGTGTAGCATAATTTACAATCACTAGGATATACTTTTTCCCTGTGGAACTTGGGGTACTCAGAGGACCCACAATATCCATAGCTACCCCTTCTGAAATGGCTCCTCAATCACAGGCAAAGACATCAAAGGAGCTCTCACCTTGTCTCCTGCCTTGCCTACCTTTTGGCACTGCTCACAGGTCCTGCAGTACCCTGTTACATATCTGGAAATTCCAGGCCAACAGAAGTTTTGCATAATACGCCTCTTTGTATGTTTTATGCCCATGTGACCTGCAAAGGGAATATCATGGGCTATGGCTAGAAGCACCATATGGTAAGCTCTAGGTACTACCAACTGCTGTACTCTCTCACCTTCTAGCCCTCCCTCAGGGGTCCACTCTCTGTACAGTAACCCTTTGTTCCAGTATACAGATTCCCCCTTCCCTTGAGAATCAGGTGCCTCCCTAGCTACCTGCCTCAGGCCTTGCATTGTAGGGTCTGAGAGCTGAGCCTGTCTCAACTCCCTTGTTGTAACCCTTCCCAGCTCCCCTTCCACAGGAAGTCTGGCATCCTCTGACAGCAGTGCCTCACTGTCAGGCTGGGTACTACTACTCACCTGTACCTTTGCAGTTACCCTGTCCAAGGGAACATCAGTACCCGCAAGCAGCTGTGATTCACATTCAGTCTCACTGCTACAGCGTAGCTCACTCCCTGAAGTAACCACCTCAGCAGTCCTAGCTGCAAGTACGCAGTCTGTCTGGGTCTCTCCCAGTCTACCAGACCCACATGCTTGTCTCCTATCCTCACTGCATGTAACTGCATAAGTACATAGTACTGCCTCATCCAAATATTTCCCTCTCAGGACATCTGCAGGATGGTAGTTCCATATCCCTGTTGCCTCAAGACAACCCACTGTTGGCATTTTGTCTTTACCACTTACTGGCTCCCTCACTTTTGGTTCCCCACCTTGCCTCCATGGACACCTATATGCCACATGGCCCCACTGGTTGCATTCAAAACATTTAACCCTAGCTCCTGGGTATGTACCTGGACTAGTGGCTTCCCCTGCTACTGGCAGATTCTGTTGGGGCAGTTTGTGCTGCCCACCATGGGTTCCTTTAGTCCCATGAGCAGTATTGGGGGTCCCTTTCCTGTGCAGGGCTGCCCTGCTGGCCAGGTATTGGTCTCCCTTCTTCCCCAACTCCTCTGAAGTAGTACACTGTCTATCAGCTAACCAGATCCTCATGTCCTCAGGCAAAGTGCTAAGGGCTTGTTCCCTTACCAAAAGGTCTGCCAGCCCTTCAAAAGTGGTGACCTGACATCCACTCACCCAGCTATGAAAATAAGTGCTCAGTTCAACAACATATTCACATACGTTTTCATCTGCCTTGCATCTATGCTCATGAAACGTTTTCCTATACATTTCAGGTGTTAGCTTAAAACATTCTTTTTACAGCAGTATAATCACAACAGTCAGTGTCATGCATTTTTGCTAAACAGGTTACAGCTTTACCATGGAGTAAGGGGGTCAGGAACCATACCCAGAGTCTTTGGTCAACTTCATACTGTTTGCATACCCTCTCAAACATACAAAAGAAACTATCAAAATTATCCCTCTCTTTAAATTGCAGAAGAAATTTACTGACCTGTTATGCGTCTGGGGTCCAGTTACTCCCTTCCCCATTACCTCCATGACTCTGGCAAAGAGTCAGCATTTCCCTCTCATGCTTTCTCTGCCATTCCTGTTCTTCAGCTTCTAGGCTCCTAATTTTCTTGGCTGCTTCTAGTTCCATACACCTGGCCTCCAACTCAAGTCTCTCTAGCTCCAGCTGGATTTTTAAGTCCACTACAGAAAGCTTGAGCTGTCCATTCTCCCAGGATATTGTATCTCCACTGCCAGTCTGATTGTCCTCCAGGTTGCTGTTTTCTGATGCAGCTGTAACCAAGGCTGCAATTAGGTCTGCTTTAGTCAGGTTTCCATGCACCAGTCCACTAGCCTTGCGCATCTCTGCCAGCTGGCTCCTTGTCAGCTTTCCATACTCTTCTGTTGACATGTTGCCTGCTCACCCTGACTAACACTAAGCTAACAAAAGAAATAAAACAATTGTGATCTGGACTCTTGAGTATACACTGCATGGCTGTTTTAGAGTACAAAATACTTTGAGAGATCAATGTACATAAGCTACAGGAATTTGCTCAACCCACACCACTGCAAGCCAATTAGTATGTGAAGTAGATCCCACCACTGCCAAACACTTCTGACGACCGAGCCCTGGCCCAGCGATCAAGAAGCCTCAATCCTCACCACTAACACCAGGGAGGTTGTCTCCTAGAAGAGGAAAGGATAACTAATACACACAATAAAGTACAATTTCCCTTAAGTGCACATAGAAATCACAGTCAGTCTGAGGCTGGTTGCTCCCTTGCTCACCAGCTCCCCAGTAAGACTCCCCACTGGCACAGCTATAGGGTCCAGGTCTCAGCCTAACTGGGCAAGCTAAATCCTCCAGTACCCTCTCTGTCCAACCAGTGCTTCGTGTCCTCGCCAAGTAGCTGACACACCACACACACACACTTTGAGATAAGTATTTATACACTTTACAGACACTCCTGGGAGAGGCTGACATAGATTCTCCAGCTGTGCCCCTTTACCCAGACTATATGGTAGTAATTACTGCCACCATCCAGTTAATAATATCAGCTACTAAAAGGCCCTTAAAAGGATGTCCAATTATTACTGTGCAATATTATTATCCAATGGTAATGTGACTATTCAGTCTAAGGCTTATTGGAAGGGCTTAGACAGTAAACTATAAATATATAATGTACTCTAAAGCATAATTTATCTCTACACAAACCAGCCACAGGTAGAAAGTTTTAAAAATATTTAATAATAAATAAATAAAACACAAGACAAAATTACTACATCACAGAGATATCTAAGAGTTCACAGATCACGCAGAAACTTAAAATAATACAGTAGGACATGTCTGATTTCAAAGAAAAATACCTAATTAATCTTTACTAGCTTTAACTATTCCTACAAGAAATCACAGTGCTAGAAACGTACATGTGAGCATAAAGCAGAGTGCTGATAAATTAGATGTCCAGATCAAAATGCCTCAAGTCTCTCTCTCAGACATAGTTCATAAAACATCACTAACAAACATGTCTCTGGGTCCTTCCCATATTACATCATGTTGACACTTAGATTTTCCCAGTATTCGTATTGCATCATCTTGACACCTGCTCTGAGTTCCCAGGCTAATAGAAACTGCATTATTTAGAAAGATAACACCTGCACAGGAGAATACAACACTAAAAGGCATTTCACATATACACTCTAGCAATTAGTCCTTAGTTAACACAATAGACAGAATGTCTTCAGCCAGCCTGACCGGAACCAACTTTAAAGATCAAAGAATGTCATTAAATCATTTCAGTTTCAAAAGACACATTTGAAAAGCTTGACTTAGTTTTTCTTTACAGCAAGTGGGCAATGTTGTAACAATCTTGAAGTTCATATTTTACAGTGTTTTTCTTTCATTTAAAAACACACGGCTGTATTTTACATTTATTTATACAAATGATAGAATTATGTATTAAATTCTATTTGACTAGGCTGCCAGCCTTCGCCTGTCTTTGTCCAATCTTCACGCAAGGATGCATGACAGCATGTATTTTATTATGGCAGCTAGAATATGTGTATTCACCTTGGTTGCTACTGTTTTAACACAAGGGACTACTACAGCATATACTTTACTATGGCTTTAAATAATGCAGGGGAATGAATTTAATTAATTATGCATGAGATGTTACTATTGGCTGACAATTTTTGAATTTGTTTAAAAGTGGCTGATTTTATTCCATGTACTGATGAAACTTGGGATAGAAAGCGCTTACATTCTTGTGGAATTGTTTGTGTTGTGGCATTTTAACAGTTATTTCATATATCCTGGACTATACAAAAGGTTTGGAGCCTGCCACTGTGTTTTTTTATTTCAAAAGTTTACCTTTTGGTGCTTTTTTCTGCTTCTTGAATAAGGAGAACGTAATAGTCAGTTGCCTGTCAGGTGCCAGGCTCTGACACATAACGCATGCACTCAGATCACACAACAACAGGTACAAATATGACTCTGTCATTGTACATGTGGGTGTGAATGACCTGAGACATACCTCCCTGGACTACATGAAAAGAGACATGGAGGAGCTCTTGGATTATGTAGCCCAGGTGGGTATGACCCTAGCCCTGAGCAGCATCCTACCATCACCCAGAATGATACCACAGTACAAGCAGAAAATTATTGATTTCAACAATTGGCTAAGTTTCTAGTGTCATTCTAAGAGGATCCAGTATCTGTCTGCCTGGGATGACATGACTGACAGACCTCGATGCTTTGCAAGAGATGGCCTGCATCTGTCACCCTTGGGCTTCCAGATACTGGCCAAGGCTCTTGCCACCCCTATAGTGCCATTTTTAGGTGGTGTTCCAAAGACTAAATAACCACTGTAACAGCTACAAACAAATGCAGTCTGAGGGTCATGTTGCGCAATGCTAGAAGTCTAAATCTTAAAATGCACTTGCTCGAGGCACTCTTTAAAATGGAGAACATTGACATTTGTGCTGTAAAAGAGACATGGTTCAAGGCAGCAGAAAGCACGCCTGCACTACCAGGCTATAACTCATTCCACATCCTTCGGCCCCAGAACATAGACCGAAGCTCCAAAGGTGGTGGTGTTTCCATATTCATAAAGGATGCACACACCTCCAGACTGGTAGCCCAACATAACGCATCAGGGATACTTCAGGTGCAGCTAACATTGGGTAAGGCAGTGATTCAGGTTGTAGCCTATACAGGCCCTCCAACCAAGTCCCAAGACATGCACTCCATGCTCCTAAGCACTCTGGAGAATATTAGGGTCCAACCTAGCACTCTCTTACTAGATGACTTCAACTATCCCTCCATTAACTGGGTAAACTACTCATGTACCAATACACTTGCCCAACATTTCCTGGAGTTCATTAATTCCAATGCCCTGGATCAGCTTGTTCTTACCCCCACTAGAGGTAGCAACATCCTTGACCTGGTCATTACTAACATGGGCAACCGTTGCCCTACACCAATACTCGGCTCCTCCCTGGTTAGATCTGACCACAAACAAATCACCTTGGAAATCCACATTGCCCCCCCCCCCCCCCCCCAGCAAAGGTAACCACCATAAAATACTTCTCCAAAGCTAAATTTAGGATTCTAAAAACAGAGGTGGCTAACTTCACGGTGCCCATCCAAATGGAGTATAGTTGCTTGACTGCAGAATCATACACCAATGCACTGTATGAACACATACACAAATGCATGGATCTCACCATACCCAACAGAACCAAGACACTCTCCTCCAAAAAAAGGAAGCCAATCTAGTGGTCCTTTGCCATAAGCAAACTCTACAACAGAAGGAGGAAACTGATGCAGAATAAGGTGAAGTCCCAAGACTGGAAAAACTCCTTTATCTGCCTCAACAAAAAGTTGAGATCCCTCATGAAATCCTCTAAAGCTAGCTATGAAAACAGAATTGCAGCAGATAGCAAAGACAACCACAAGGCCTTCTATAGTTATGTAAAGAATCTCCACGGCAATACCCAGATTTGCTTTGAGCTACTGCACAATGGTACCCCCAATAATGAGCCAACAGATATTGCCAGTATACTGGCTGACAGATTCAGTGCCAACTTTACCCCCCTCTTCCCCCCAAAGGAACAATCACAATACCAGTAGATTGCCAGGCACCCAGTATTACTGCTGCACAGGTTAAAATGGCACTGCCCAAGGCAAAGAATACAGCTTCTATGGGTCCTGACAATATCTCTGGCTGTGTTCTACATGAACTACAGAGTGAACTGGCACCTCACCTGTGTGTCCTGTAAATCACAGCCTCACCTCAGGCATTGTCCCTGCTGAATGATGCACTGCTACAGTCATCCCTCTCCACAAAGGAGGAGTGACTACAGACCCTGGGAACTATCGCCCCATTAGACTGACAAGTCTGATATACAAAGCTAGGGAATGCATCATCATGGACCAAATTAACAAGGATATAGGGAATCTTCAAACCATGGATCCCACACAGTTTGGTTTTGTGAAGGGTAGATCTTGCCTGCTCAACTTGGTCGACTTCTTTGAGACAATCACCAGAGCTGTGGATGAAGGCAAGGTGGTTCATATAGCCTACCTTGATCTAGCCAAGGCTTTTAATACCACTCCCCACTCAAGAATCATAGAAAAACTCACTAAGCTTGGCATCAACCTCTACATCACTAGGTGGGTTGCAAACTGGCTCACAGATAGAACCCACAGTGTGAAAGTAGCTGACTCCAAGTCAGACTGCTGATTAGTCACGAGTGAAGTCCCACAGGGTTTGGTCCTGGGTCCTCTCCTGTTTGGTATGTACTTCTCTGAAGTCCAGGCCAACATGAAGGGAATCTGGCTGACAAAGTTCGCAGATGATTGCAAGTTGGGAGCTATTAACACCCCAAGTGATGTTGACATCCTACAGAATGGCCTCAATGTGACCAATGACTGGTGTCAGAACCATGGCCTTAAGCTCAATGCCAAAAAATGTGTCATCATCCCCTTTGGGAAAAACCCAGTTCCCGTGAATTACCACATTGATGGTAGTCCACTGAACACAGAAAGCGTTATAAGAGATCTGAGAACACAGGTTGACAGCAACCTCTCTTTTGATCACCACATTGCCACTGTGGTCATAAAGTCCTCCTATATGGCACATCTCATTACTAAGGGTTTTGCATCCAGGAAGAAAGAGGTCATTATGTCCCTCTACTCTTCCATCATTAGGCCAATCATCGAGTACAATGCCCCATTTGGCATGTACCTCACTAGACACCTGCAACAACTGGAGATGCCACAAAAGTACTTCACAAAGAGGATCCTAGTACTTAAACACTTGTCCTATATGGACAGACTCAAAAAACTCTGTCTCATATTGCCTAATTAGAGGTGATCTCTGTTTGACTTACAAAGCCATGTCTGACCCAGCTCTGTTAGAAATGCTACATCTAAAGAAATCACAATCCCTCCGCACCACATACTCCAGAGACTTCAACCTCATTACCATAATTAACAGAACATGCTGGAGGGACAGGTTCATAACCCAGGGACTTCCCATGCTATGGAACAGACTTCCCATACATGTCAAGCAGAGCACCTTGCTGACCCTCTTCAAGAGAAATCTTGATGAGTGTATGGGAAACATAAAATTCACCACAGGGATAACACCAGTGGCTCTCCTCGACAGAGCCACTGGGAACTAAGGTCAGGTGGCACTATGCCAGCGGAATCTTATGGCTAGGCTTGTAAAGGCCCCTGGGCCATTAGCCTAGTACACACCTATGAACCTATGAACGATGTCCCCCCAGATCTTCTATAGAAGGGCAAAAAAAATGGATGATCCTTCTACTGGCACACCAACCAGGTGGCCAGATGCACAACACACACCCTTCTCTCCGGCCCCAGCCATTCAAGTCCCATTTCTGTGCCCTGCCCCCCACCTCTCCTTCAACATAATTACTTTTAAACTGTAGCAAACAGTTATACAGTTTATATACTTCCTCCTGCAGGGAGTTCAACAGCACATTTATGCTTCAGTTAAAAAAAAAATTTCTTCTTTCTAAATGGTAGCAAACTGCTTGCTGCAAATGTAGCAAATAGTTGCTGCAATTAAAACACTACCTGCATGAAGCACTATAGTGCTCAGGTTTTAGTTAAAACAAAAAAGATTTTTTTCTTTTACTTTTAAACTGTAGCAAACTCATGTCTACAGTGTAGCCAGCAGTTGCTACAGTTTAGACCACAGACAGAGTGCTACAGTGATCACGTCTGACCATAAATGCAACACCGGCTTTTAAATCTGGTATTGCATTACACTTCTCTGGTTGTTCTCTGTAACAATTTGCACACCAGGTCAGTTGCCCCTCTCGCCCCACCCCAGCTATGCTACTGTACTTTTTAACAGAGGGTTGAGGACACACAGAGAAGACTACATGGAGGGGTGGTAGACAAGGAATTCACGAAGGCATTCAGGTGAGCATGAGATGGATAAAAAAAAAAGAAAGTAAAAAAAGTGAGATAGGAACGTGTGGAATAGAGGAGAGATAGACTGTTAAAAGGGCAGAAGAGACTGGTTTGCTGTCTCCTGCCATTAAGCAAATGTAACGCAAAAGAAATCAAATCATACACATACTCACACAAAGACATACTCGGAGGCTCTGATCAAAAATTTACCAAAACAGCAGAGGCCACCAAAGCAGACACCCAAACAACTACCACCTCACGACCCAACACATGCAACACATAGACCACACAGTCAGAGTGTCAAACAGTCACAGCCCTTAAGGCCAAACAAAATGCCAGACACACTTGTCATTGGTGATTCCATAGTCAGACACACTGACGTCCCGCTCACCAGACTGAGTAAGGAGAAGGTCACAGTAAGCTGCCTGTCGGGTGCTAGAATCCGCCACATAACGCAAGCACTCAGGTCTCTCAACAGCAGGTACAAGCGACTCAGTCATTGTCCACGCTGGTGTCAACGACCTGAGACGCACCTCCTTGGACTACATGAAAGGGACATCGAGGAGCTCTCTGATTATGTAGCCCAGGCAGGTATGACCCTGACCTTGAGCAGTATCCTACCTTCACCTAGAATGATGCCACAATACAGTGATAAGATGATCAGCTTTAATAATTGGCTTAAATTCTGGTGTCATTCAAAGGGGATCCAATGTCTGTCTGCCTGGGATGACATGCTGGACAAGCCACGCTGCTTGCAAGAGACGGCTTGCACCTGTCACCCTGGGCTTCCGGATATTGGCAAAGGCTCTTGCCACCCCATAGTGCCTTTTTAGGCAAGGCTCAAATTCTAAACCTACCACCCTAGAACACCAAAAGGAAAAAAACTAAGGGTAATGCTGCTCAATGCCAGAAGTCTCAATCTCAAGATGCACGCACTCGAGGCCCTTCTCAATATGGAGAACATCGATGTCTGTGCTGTGACAGAAACCTGGTTCAAGGCTCCTGAGAGCACCCCAGCACTAACAGGTTTCACCTCATATCATGCGTTCGGCCCCAAAATCCGGACAACACCAAGAAAGGAGGGGTGTCCATATTCATAAAGGACACCCACACCTCAAGGTTGGTGGCAACGCACGATGCATCGGAGACCATCCAGGTGCAATTAACCATAGGCAAGACTGCTCTGCAATTTGTAGCATGTTACAGGCCACCCTCTCAAACTCAGGAACCTCACATGGCCTTCCTGAAAACATTGGAGGGGATAAATGTATCTCCAAACACCATCATACTAGGTGACTTCAACTACCCTAATATAGACTGGGAACACTACTCAAGCCCGAACACTCTAACCCAAAGATTCCTGGAGTTCATAAACTCAAATGCCATGGAACAACTAGTCACCATCCCCACAAGAGGTGAAAACATACTTGATCTCATCATCACGAACATGGGATCAAAATGTTCAACACCGAAGTATACCCCTCACTGGTGAGATCAGATCATAAACTAATCTCGCTGGAGGTCCTCATCCCGCCCCACCTGAAACAAAAAGACCACAGTGAAAAACTTCTCAAAAGCCGATTTCACACTTCTAAAAACTAGTGTGGTCTCCTTTAAGGCCCCTGAGCCAGTGGTAAACATTACTCAAACCGCTGAATCACTTACAAATGCCTTCTACCAGCACCTACAAGACTGCATGGATCAGGCAATCCCAAACAAAACTAAGACTCTCTGTACCAAAGGCAAGCGTCCAGTCTGGTGGACCCCAGCCATAAACAAGCTCTACAACAAAAGGAGGAAGCTACTACAAGATAGAGCAAAATCCTTGAAAGGTAAGACACATTTGATCATTATAAGTAAAAAACTAAGAGCTCTCATAAAATCATCAAAGGCAAATTTTGAGAGAAAAATCGCCAAGGACTCTAAAGACAATCATAAGGCCTTCTTTAGCTATGTTAGAAACCTAGGAGGAAACTCCCAGATATGCTCAGAATTAGTTCAAAATGATGTGAAAATTACTGAACCTACACACATTGCTAACATACTGGCTGACAGGTTCAGTGCAAACTTCTCCCCCCCCAAAAGGAGAGATATCTATTCCAGAGGATTGTAGCCCTCCAAACATCTCCAACGCCCAGGTAAGAACTGCCCTCACTAAGGCAAAAAACACAGCATCCATGGGACCGGATGGTGTCCCCGGCTGTGTGCTTCATGAACTCAACGAGGAATTAAACCCACAGTTAGGACAGCTGTTTAATCTTAGCCTCACCTCAGGATACATACCCAAGGAGTGGCGCACGGCGACTGTGGTCCCACTTCATAAGGGCGGTGCCTCCACAGACCCTGGAAATTACGCCCCATTAGCTTGACAAGCCTTATCTGCAAAGCCATGGAGAGGATCATAATGGAACTCATAAATAAAGACATAGGGAACTTGCAGACTTTGGATCCAACCCAGTTTGGCTTTGTCAAAGGCAGATCCTGCCTCTTAAACTTGGTTGACTTTTTCGAGACAGTCACCAAGGCCATTGATGAGGGAAAGGCAGTCCATACAGCCTACCTCGACCTGGCAAAGGCCTTCACACAATACCCCACTCAGGTATCATCGAAAAACTCATCAGCTTGAATGTAAACCCATACATCACAAGATGGGTTGCAAACTGGCTAAGCGACAGAACCCACAGGGTCAGAGTTGCTGGAGCCATGTCAGACTCAAAGCCTGTCACAAGTGGTGTCCCACAGGGCTCAGTCCTGGGTCCACTCTTGTTCGGCATCTACTTTTCTGAAGTACAAGCAAACACAGGAGGGTTATGGCTGACAAAGTTTGCAGATGACTGCAAACTGGCCATAGGCGAAAACACATCTGACACAGATATCCTCCAGAAGGGTCTCACAGAAACGGATAACTGGTGCCAGAGCCATGGCCTGAAGTTAAACGCCAAAAAATGCATAGTCATACCCTTCGGGAAAAACAAGGTTACCCCTAGCTACCATATAGGTGGCAATCCACTGAGCACAGAAAAGTCATCAGGGATCTGGGGACCCAAGTTGACAGTAGCCTTTTGTTTGACACTCATGTTGCTAAAGTAGTTAGGAAAACCTTCTATATCGCCCACCTGATCATGAAGGGATTCACATCTAGATCAAGGGAGGTCATCGTCCCCTGTACTCATCACTCATTAGACCTATGATTGAGTACAATGCCCGTTCGAATGTATCTGACCAGACACCTGATGCAGCTTGAAAGGCCCCAAAAGTTCCTCACCAAAAGGATAAAGGGTCTCAAAAATATGTCTTATGCTGCCCGACTGAAAGAACTCCAGCTCTATTCAGTCTCATACCGCTTGCTCAGAGGTGACCTGTGCCTGACATATAAGGCCATGTCAAACCCAGATTTGATGAATATGCTTCACCTCAAAAATCTAGATCCCTCAGAACCACAAGGGCGGAGACTTAAACCTTGACATGGTTATAAATAGAACGTGCTGGAGGGACAGATTCATCACCCAGAGACTCCCTATGCTGTGGAACAAAATCCCAGTACATGTGAGGCAGAGCACCTCGCTGGCCTTGTTCAAGAGGAATCTTGACCAATGGATGGGAGATCGCAGATATACCCCAGGGATTACTTCAGTGTCACTGCTTGACAGAGGCACAGAAAAATGATAGGCATAGTTTTTATTCAAACTGAAGGGGTGGCGAAAGCCACATAACTATGGGCTAGGCTTATAAATGCCCTTGGGCAGATAGCCTAGTATGAACCTATGAACCTATGAACCTATGCAATTGAAGTGCATGAAAATAAGTTACTCTCAGCTACAAACTGTTGGGTAAACATTGCTTGCTTAAAGTCAAATTGTTATTCATACATCTTGTATTGATTTATTTTATACATTGTTTATTTATGTAATTAATGTCACTACTGAGTTAACAAGTCAATCTCACTGATAATTTTCGAAATGCCTTCACTTGATTACATTATATTTAAAATGTATGCCTTTTTGTTACTGTCTTGTAAACTGAAATTGTTTATTTACTAAAATTGGATTTGTGATGCAGGCTTATGCTGAAAAGAAGCCAGATCCAGACAAACAGACACCATTGTTATCAAACCAAAACATAAAAAACAGCATGATAATTAAAACATAAACTGCTCCTATAATAAGCAATGAAGCAAAATTACTTTTACATGTTTTTCAAAGCATTAAACACACTGCAAAACAGATAAATGTGATAAATACAAGGCAATTAATATACCTGAAAAAATATAGGTTAAGTAACATTTTCTATTTCAAAATAGTTTTGGAAATAATAGAAAACTTTCAAAACTGAGTCAGTATAGATGTGATGGGAGATTCTCAATGTAAAAAGTTAAAAAAGAAGCTCAGTTTGCCAGAGTAATGAAATAGTTGACATTATAGATACATTATTTCCCTTTGTTTGTTGACTTCAGAAGAAGAGTTTATTTTCAAGAACACAAAAGTAATGTTGCTCATTTTACATCTGCTTGATCTTATATGCTTAATCGTGTATTCACTCATTTTTGTATGCTCAATACATTTACTGATGAACTCCTGTTCAAATGCATTGTTATTTTCCCTAAGAATGTGGCACTCAGAGGTAAATAATCATTTTACTTTTATTCTTATGGTTTTATATTTTTTAACTGCAGTTCTTTGGGCTCATATGTATACACTAGGCTAATGATGACCAGGGCCTTTATAAGCCCAGTTGTGCAGTCCAATCCAATTGTGTCCCATGTTTCATGGCTGTTTATGAGGAGGGGGTATGTTAGTTAGGAAGTTTCTAGAAGTTATTTAAGGGATATGTTAAATTGCCTATTACTGTCTGCCTCTATCAATTAGAGACATGGGAGCCAGGCCAGTAGTGAATTTCTGACTTGCCATCAATTGGTCAAGGTTATGCTCAAATAGGGTTAGGAATAGACTCTGCTTCACATGGATGTGTAGCCTGTTCCAGAGCATGGGGATCCTCCGAGATGCATATCTGTCTCACGAACATGTCTTACTTATGTCACAAGCAAAACTGTAATCCTTGGATAGTACAGTTGTATAAAATCTTACCATAAGAGTGATGCCCTCCCCTTCACTGTCGTGGTATTCTTTACATCTGGGATTCCCTGCCTAGGGCAGGCTGACATCTGGCCAGTACATCAAAGCCTTAGGTTGCTTTAAGGTATGCTGTACATCACAGGTATGGTCCTTGCATAGCGTAGGGCATAAAGGTGATGTCCAGACATATCATCCTCAGAATGTAGAAATGCAAGTCCAAAGAAAACCAAGAGACAACCAGTACATCCAAAAGAGAAATGAACCAGGAGGAGGAGGAGGGAGGGAGGGAATACTGCAACAGTGAATGGAAGGACATCTACTGTTACTGTAAGATTTTACACAACTGTACTATGTCCTTCCATATCACTGTTGCAGTACTCTTTACATCTGGGAGAGTGCCAAAGCTCAAGAAGGAACTTGGGAGGAGGAAGGACCAGCAGAGCCCTCTAGGAAACCATGAAAGATGGTCCTAGCAACCCAGAAAAAAACAGCTCTTGCTCCGGAGATTCCATCCAACTTGTAGTGCTTGGTAAAATTATGCATAGAAGTCCAAGTAGTTGCTTCAAGAATAGAGTAGATATACAAACCTTTGAAAAAAGCACCAGAAGAAGCCACAGCTGTATCTGAGTGTGGCTTTACAAAAGAAGGAAGGCTCTTAACATGAAAAGAACATCAAATTGAAACAGCTTTAGAGATCCAAGAAGAAACAGTTTGTTTGGATACAGCTAATCTTAGGGACCTAGGATGAAAAGAACCAAACAACCAGTCAGATTTTCTAATAGACATAGTCTTACCGAAATAAAATATGAGTTGCCTATATGCACATCCAAAGTATGCGGCACCCTCTCACTGGCAGATTGTGGACAGGGTAAAAAAGTAGGCAAATGAATAGACCAAGTGTCAACTCATTAACCACCTTGGGGATAAAAGAAGAATTAGTACGCAAAGACACCCTGTCCGTATGAAACACCAAAAAAGGAGGACAAGCCATAAGGACTTGAAGCTCAGATGCCAGTCTGGCAGAAGTAAGGGCCAACAAAAGAATAGTCTTCCAAGAGCAGTGTTGCAAGGAAGCTGAAGCAGCAGGTTCAAAAGCAGCCTGAGACAATTTCTCCAAAACAAAATTAAGATCCCAGGAAGGAGGATTGGGCTTCCTCTTAGGCCTAATAGGAAGGATGCCTTTAAGGAATTGTTTAGTTTCAATTCTAGGAGCTACAGGAGAAAAAGAATAGAAAGTGGATCCAGGTTACTAGAGAGACACGAAACAAAAAAACTCTTCCATTTGGATTAAGTAGGATTTCCTAGTATTGGGTTTCTTTGCCTCCTGCAGAGCCCAAGCATGTCTTCAGAAAAAAGGTGGCTACGTGGGATCAAAATCCTATCACAAACAGTGTCAGTTTAAGACTGGATGGATGACACATCCCTTGTCTTGTGTGAGTAGGTCCACCCTGCGAGGTAACTTGTGATGATTGCCCTTGGCTAAAAGCAGAAGAAGAGGGAACCAATGCTGTCTTGGCCAAAAGGGAGTCACCAACAAGATTTTGGGAGCATTGTGTTGAATTTTGAAGAGGACTTTTGGAATGAGGGGAAGGGGAGGGAAAGCATAAAGAAATATCCTCTTCCATGAGAAAGAGAAGGTGTCTACATTCCACACCACAGGACTTGGAACTGTGGCATAAAATAGAGGAAGTTGTCTATTCAGAGAGGTGGAAAACAGATCAACTTGAGGAGTACCTCACTGGTACACAATGTCCAGCATCACATCCCTGTAAAGCATCCATTCCTGGGATTGAGTCAAGGACCTGCTCAGAGTGTCTGCCACAACGTTGTGACCTGAGGGAACGTAAACTGCTTGAAGAGTTACTTGATACTCTACAGCAAGATATAACAGGAGTGCAGCCGGCAAAGAAGGTAAGATCTTGTTCCACACTCTTTGTTTATATAATACATCACTGTAGTGTGGTCTGTAAATACCTCGAGATGTCCTGGGGAGAAAAGAGGATGAAAAGCCTTAAGAGCCAGCAGAAGGGCTTGCATCTCTTTGGCACTCATGTGCTCCTTCCGTCAAAGAGGTGACCTCATCCCCTGGACCTTTAGGAAGCCAAAAGCTGCTTCCCACCCCACATCTGAAGTATCAATGAGCAGTTCCTGAGAGGGAAGAGGGGGATGAAAAGAGAGCCCTGGATTTAGAGACAACTGCTGGATCCACCATTGAAGTTCCTGCCTGAGACAAGGAAGAAGAGGAACTACAATGTCTAGAGGATGTGCATGTTGAAGCCAAACTGACTTCAGAAACCACTGAAACTTTCTCATGTGGAGTTTCGCCACAGGCAGCATAGGGTGGTAGATTACATGAAACCCGTAGCTCTCAATAACTCCCTGGCTGTAATGGATGTCAGAGAAAGACGAGTTTGAAAGTAGGAAATGAGGGTTAAGGCCTTGGGAGGATGCAGGGGTGGGCACTGTCTGAATCCTGCAACCCAAGAAAAACATGATCCTGAGAAGGAGTCAGAGAAGACGTTCTGAAGTTTATTGTGTACCCCAGGCTCTGAAGAAAGGAAATGGCAAACTGAAGATTTTGTAACAGAATCTCTGGAGAGGAGGCCTGAGTCAGAAGGTCATTCCAGTAAGGAAACACTTGGATCCCCTGAAGCCTACGAAAAGCCAGAGTGATGCATTTGGTGAAAACCTTTGGGACAGTAGAAAAGCCACAGGGCAAAGCAGAGAATTGAAAATGGCAGGAAGCAACAGAGAAATGCCGATTTCCTGAATAGGGGACAGATCAGAATATTGAGATAAGGATCCTTGAGATTCCTGTCCCTGAGACTTCCCATACTCTGGGACAAACTACCTATCTATGTCAAACAGAGCTCCTCAATAGCTCTCTTCAAGAAAAATCTTGATGATTGGATGGGAAATAGGAAATTCAACCTGGGGATCACCTCTGTGGCTCTGCTTGACAGGGGCACAGGAAAATAATTTTCTTGGATGGTAAAAGCCAGGGTACTGTTTGGCTAGGCTTATATAGGCCCTACGGCCAATAGCCTAGTACCTACCTATGAACCTATAAACAATATAGTAGGAACACAATATAGTAGGAACACAACACAGTAGGAAAAAGCTGGAATCAACTTCCAACTGAACTGTCTTCACTTGCCTCCACACATCTATTCAAAAAGCATCTTAAACAATATCTAAAGAATCATTGGCTTTGTCCCTGCTCCAACCCTGACTGATTATACCCAATATACAAAAATTTCATAACTAATCTTGGTTCCTAATGCTCTTGCAAATATAGTGTATACTTCCCTGATAATAGTGAACTTCTACTCTCATCTGATAAAAAAAAAAAAAAAAAGTCTTACTTCTTTTTTATGAGTATCCCTTACGAAAATTGTTACTAAGTTTTTTATTGTATCTAACAATTTTTTTGTAAACTTGTTTATTGTTATATTGCATACTTGTCTTTGTAACTTGTAGGAGCTTTTCTCCCCGGGCCTCTACTGAAAATGGACATGTATCCAGTTAGACTAGCCCGGTCAACAAATGTAAAATAAATAAATGTAAAATAAATAAATAAATAAATAAATATAAGTCTGAGGAAGCAAAACAGAGAACAGAGTCTGAAGGGACAACATTCGAAAAGTGGGCACCTTCAGAAAAGTGTTTAGATGAGAGAGGTCTAGAATAGGCCTCCAAGTACCCTTTTTTCTAGGTACTAGAAATATTCTGGAGTAAACCCCCCTCCCTCTTTGGGAAGCAAGCACCTCTTGAATAGTACCCTGAGTCAAAAGGTCTCGAAGCACCTCTGGGAAGAAGAGGAGTTGTTCCTAAGGAGGCTGAGGAATGCCATTAAAACGGGAAAGGGATTTCCACACCAGGAAATACCCTTTGTGGATAATGGACAGAACCCAAGAATCCTGAGTAATCTGAAGCCAAACAGGAAGAGAGAGACAGAGAGAGAGAGAGGTGAACAGAAAGACGAATGTGGCTAAGAAGAAATGGATAGTCAGACAGCACCTGGTTTATCTGGAAAGGAAGACTTCTGAGTCCCTGAAGTGTGAGTAGCCTTAGCAGGAGGAGCCCGCTTGCCACTCTTTTTGCCCTTAGGAGGAGGGCAAGATTGCCTACAAACAATGGCTGGCTTACTGGGGTAGTTTCTCTGAAATTTAGGGACAGGAGACAAACACAATGAACAATGTGAACAATTCTGCATAGGTTGCTGCAAACTCGGGGTTGGGAGGGGCATTGAGTTTTGACAAACGATCACTTAATAGGATGCAGTTTGCTTTGGAATGGTTCCTAACTGTTACAGGGTTTGCTGGGGTTACTGAGTTAATTTTTATTTCAAAGGAGACATTATCTTTTGTGGTCCAAACCCACCAGTGAGGATGTGACATGGGGGTAGTGCTTTCCCACACATCTGTTTGAGGGTATTTTTGTTACTAAACTTCAGGAATTGTTCTTCCTGTGAGTATGAGGCAGTGCATGTTCCCCAGTCTATAGAGAGGTAGTTAAAATCTGTCATGAGTATGGTATTTGATTTAATAATGAGTGTTTCCAGTAGGTCTAGGTATGAACTATGGGATTCTAGGCATATAGAGGGTGACCTACAGCTTGCTAGAATATGGCTTTGGGACTTTGTCTATGGTGATTTCCATGTGGATAAATTCCAGGACATTGTCCTGTTCAGCCAATGGAGACTTATGTTTGGTGTTAACATAGATTGAGACCCCCCCCTCCACATTTTCTGTCCATGCAGCTACATAGATTGAGACCCCCCCTCCACATTTTCTGTCCGTGCAGATGAAAATATAAATGTGTGGAAGACACTGAAGGCTTGAATTGCTGGAGTACTTTTTGCAGATTTATACCACGTCTCACTAATGGCACAGATGTCTATATTTTCCTCAGTGGGTACAGCTTGTAGGGTGCAGTTTATTGTTTAGGCTCTTAGAGTTGAGCAGTAATACCCTTCAGTTTCTTTGGGTTTTATTTGCTATGTTGGTAAGTTTGGCAATTTGGCATTGCCTAAAAAAGGCTCTAAGGGGATGGATAATGTTTTAGCCAATATCTGTAAGCCTAGGATAGACAGGTGCAGACCATCCTTTCCAAAGCAATGTGGTCTGTCCTCCCATGCTGGCAATTTTTAAATCCCCCTGGAAAGTCAACAGGAACTAAGCCAATTACTGAAGTCAGTTGTCTTTTGTTCATACTGTAGCATCATCCTTGGTGAAGGTACAGTGCTGCCCAGAGCAAGTCACATACCTGTCTGAGACACATATTCAGAGAGATCAACAATTTCTCTCTTTATATTGTCCAGGGAAGTATGTTTCAGGTTATTAACACAACATGGACTATGTTAGAATCATATTGGTACCTCTGGTGTAGTAACTTGAGTGCATGTGTAACCTGGTGGACCCTGGCTCCAGAGAAGCAACTAACTGTTAACTTCATATTTAGTCTGGTGAGTGAGGCATCTGTATATGCCATAGAATGGAGTCCACTATGAGTAATCACTTGGCTTATCTTATGGGCCTCTCTGATGATCTCTGGAGTTTGATACTGGACTAGGTTAGATTGTACTGACATTTGTTAGTAGTGCTGTTGTTTAATCTGCAAGCTAGGTACTCCAAGCTTGTCTCCATGCATTGGCTTTGTTTTCACCGCACTACCTTGCAGGTTTCAGTTCTAAAGGAAGTTTTATACATAACATTTACTTTCTGGCTGTTTGTGTTTATACAGGACACTGCTAACCTCTGGATATAACAACACCAAGAAAGATGGCTTGTAAGTGTAATGCTACAACAAAAGAACTTAAACAAACTACCTTGAAAAGGCAATTTCAAGTATTAGAGACCTTTAGAATTGCTTAAAGGCAAATATCAACAAATAAAGCAAAAATAAAGCAGTAGCACTCTAAACCGTTAGCTGAAGCACAAAGAAGTAAAATAAATCTCTCATCTGCCAAGGATGGAGCAGGTTCAACTCAGGACCCCCCTCAGAGTGTGGTGAGGGCGCCAAGCAGATGGGAGCTCTGGGAAAAGGAGCAGGAGACAACTTATGGTTGTAGTGACCTTTGAGTAAGAATACAAAAATAAGGGGGGGGCTGTAGGGGGTTTAAAGCTGTTCACACAGCAAGTACAGGAGTCTAGTCCACTCCTGCAAAACATTTATTTTCCTCAAGTACTGTTGCAATGATCCTTTATGTGCTTGAGGGAGTCATTTTCAGTGTTACTGCATTACGCGATGTGTTTTTGGCATTAAAGGGAGAACATTAAAAATGACTGTTTTAGGTACTGAAGCAGCAAAAGAAAACTTATCCATCATTTAGACAGGCAGGCAGGAAAAGGAAATGGGCTGGTACCATGGTTTGTTCCACTGCATTCTGAGAACTCAGAACGCCTTGGAAGCAGCAACTGCCACACTGCTTAGTCCCAGGTCAATTGGGGCAAGGGGCAGCACAAGCAATATCTGGGCATAAGGAACTGCAGCACTCAGTAAGGGGCATCCGCTATAAAATCATCAATATTTTACACACATATTCCAATAATCTGTGGCTTTTGATTAACAATATTCTCAGAGGTTAGTTTCTTACACTGTGACATATAACATTTTTATATACTGTATTTTTAGGTCAGTCGAATCATCCTTATTTTACTTTTGTAAAAAGAACTAGGCACATGCTTTAGGGGCCAGTGAGAAAGAAGGCAGCGTTAGAGACAAAGGTAGATGTATGAGTTGCATTACAGAAAGTGAGATCTGTACTAAGCTGGAGAGGAGCAGGATTTTTCAATAAACACATTTAATGTGTGCACAGACAATACTGATATTGTATGAAGAAATATTAGAAAACATGGAACATATGGATGGAAGCAAGTAAAGTCAAACAGTGTGCTAGTAATATTCAAAAAATGGTTTTACTAAAAAGAAAGGAGTATTAAAGATGGGATAACTCAAAATAATGCAGTTATGGAGAATGCTGGTCGAAGAAGGGACAATTTTAATACTGTAACTGGAACAAGTGTAGTAAAAGAAATAAAGTGGATTTTCTACACCCAGGTACTTGCAGAAGGAACAAAGATATGGTACTTGTTGTAATAATGGATCTGTAAGTAGATCTCCAGCATTAGGAATGGACAAGACTCACACTGAAGTTGTTAGGACTGCTTGGGACATGAAACTTTCCCAGTCTGTTAAACCTCACCCATATCTCCATAAAACATTTTACTTTTGGGCCAAGTGAAAGATGAATGAAGAGAAAGAAGGCAAGGAAAGGAAGATGGGCACTTCCTGTAGCGGAGACCGACAGCACAGGCTACTAACTGTCTTCCTACAAGTCACCAGTACAGTTTGATTCCTTCCCCACTATCATTTATGTCCCGTCTGACTCTGAGCAAGTCACTAAACCAGACAGTACTCCAGGTCACAAGGTAGGTGATACATTGTACAGTTTACAATGATCTCTATGGATGACATCCTCTCTGTGCTGGAAGAGACTATCCTGACTACTGACCTCTAGTAGCCAGTTGACTAGAAAAGGAAATAGTTTTGTACTTTATAGACTCAGGTGGTTTGCTAATACTGACATACATTTTGTGAATATTCTTGGGGCAGATATTAGGCTGAAGGGTAGAGTCTTGAATTGCTTATTACTTTTAATTATTTATTTTATTTTATTTTGGTGCAGCGGTTAGCGTTGCCACCTCACAGCAAGAGGTTCTCCGGTTCGATCCTCGGCTGGGGTGCCTTCTGTGCGGAGTCTGCATGTCCTCCCTGTGGTTGCATGGGTTTCCTCTGGGTGCTCCGGTTTCCTCCCACATCACAAAGACATGCTGTAGGTGGATTGGACACTCTAAATTGGCCCTAGGTGTGAGTGCGTGCATGTGTGTGCCTTCTGTGGAAGGTTGGGCACCGGGCTGGCAACTCGACACTGTAAACCTCCACTGCCAATCATGAGCGGACAGGTGATCCGCTGTGGCGACCCCTAACCAGGAAAAAAGCTGAAAGAAGAAGAAGATTTATTTTATCTTATTTTATTTTACATTTGTTAACCGGGTTAGTCTGTCTGAACTTTTGGCTCATTTTCAGCAGAGACCCGGGGAGAAAAGTTCCTCAGGACTAGAAAACAATTTATTACATTTTAGTAACATAGTAGTAACAATCAGCTGTAGGATCTTACAAGCAGAGACCTGGAGAGAAAAAAAAGCTCCTCAGGCAATTCAATTATACAGAGTATTAACAATTTACAGACACGTATGTGAGTTGTTACAAACAAGGTTTTAAACAATTAGCAGAAGAAAACATGACTAGTTACAATATTATTTAAGCTGCTTAGAGCAAAATGAGTTAATAGTTAGGCAGATGCTTATTTAAAGTGGGTAGGATCTAGTTGTATAGGAGTCTGGAAACAAGAAAGGAAAGTAAGAATGGCTAGTAGGAGATGTAGGGGAGGTAGAGTATAGGAGACAGACTAGACAGATAGGTTGTTCTGAGACTGTAAGAATTAAGAGTGGTTGGAGACAGAGGAAGGGAAGAGGTAAAAGAGGCAGGGGAATAGTGTTAGAGATACATTAAGAATGAGGTGGTGAAATAGGTGAAAGGATGGTGGTTTCAGGGTGGTTGGCTACAGTGGCAAGACCACTTTGTTTTTAGGTATTTCCTTGTGGCTAATTTGAAACTTTTGCTATGCTGGAGGGATTTTATTTCCAAGGGGAGTTGGTTCCAGGATGTAGCTGGGTTATAGTTATAGAGAAGGCAGCCTATTTTGGTTTTGGGTTTGTAGATGTCTAATAATTCTTGATTTGAGCTGACTAGCATCCTAGCAGGGGAATACTTGGATATGACAGTGGAGAGGCTGGGGCAGAAGGAGGGTAGATAGAGGATAGAGTAGATGATTTCTAGTTAGTATAGCTGGAGCAGCTGAGTGAATTCTAGCCAGTCTAGTTGCTGTAGGGCTAAGCAGTGGTGTGACTTGTAGGTTTGGTTAGCTGAAAATCTGGCAATCTTATTACAGGTCGTTTCAAGCTTGGAAATAAGTGTAGAATTTAGGTTTGTGAATATGTGGCAGCTGTACAGGAGTGTTGGGAGTAATAAAGCCTGGGAGAGAGTTATTCGGGCAGTGTTAGTTAAGTATTTCTTGCTACGGAAAAGGTGTCCAAGTTTCTGATGAGTTCTTTTTACTGAGTTAGTAATATGGAGATCAAACTTAAGCTGATCATCTATTGTAACACCTAGCAATTTAGTACTAGATTCACCTGAGATGATAGTGTTGTTGCAGGATAAGATGATAAATGTACTTTTGAGTGTGGTGATGTTTTTAGGGAGGAAGAGTAGGAGCTTATTTTTTTTTGGATTAAGTATTATTTTGTTATCACTAAACCAAGTCTCAATGGTGTTGAAAGATGCCTGGGTAGTTCTGTGGAGGTCAGTTGGGTTGTCAGCAATGGTTATAACAGTTGAGTCATTAGCATAGTGCACAAGAGATGAATGGGGACAAGAGTAGTAGAGCAAGTTGGTGAAAATATTAGAGAGTAGTGGTCCAAACATGGATCCTTGGGGGACTCCCATTTATACAGTGAAAGGGGAGGATAGTGCAGACAGCCATTTAACTGACTGTTGGCGGGTAGAGAGATAGCTGGAGAACCAGGAGATAGTAGGGGGAGAGAAATGTAAGTTAGTGAGTTTATCTAGAAGGAGTGGGTGCGAGACAGTGTCAAAGGCTTTAGAAACGTCAAGGAATAGGCATGAGACAAGTTTATTGTTATCACGAGTTAGGGAGACTATGTTGATGAATGATATGAGTGCAGTAGTTGTACTATGCTTGGGACAGAAACCATGCTGTGTGGGTGTGAGAAGGTTTTCCTGGTGAAGGTAATGCATTACCTGCTTGTGAATGCATTTCTCTAGGATTTTTGAGAATGGAGAGAGTACGGAAATCGGTCTGAAGTTGGATATGTCTGAGGAGTTGCCCCCTTTGTGAATGGATAGATAAAGAAATTCTTCCATACAGTGGGGACATAGGATTCAGAAATGGATCGGTTGATTAAGATGGATACAGGATAAGAAGGAGGTTCAGAGGCAATCTGCAGAAAGTAAGAGGGTAGCTTGTCAACAGATGGGGTGCAAGGTTTAAGTTTAGAGAGTAATGACTTTACATAGTTAGTCGATACTGCTTTTAGAGAGAAGGAGTTAGGAGGGTTTGGAAGAGGTATAGAGTTTGTGGGAGTGCTAGTGTTGATTCTGGGGGGGGGTTTATTATGATGGTTATTGAGTTTATAAAATGATTGTTACATTTGTTGGCTATGTCTTCAGGTGTTGCACTGAGACATGGGTTAGGAGAGGAAGGGTTTCCTGGATTCAGAGTCTGTTTAAAAGAGCTCCAGAATTTCTTTGGGTCTGATTTAAGAATAGAGGGAGGATTGGCATAGAAGTTTATTTTGCCATAATGGATGATTTTTTTTATTTTATTTCTGAGTTCTTTATATTTCTGAAGAAGAGAAGGGGTCCTAGTTTTAGTCTACATTTTCCAAATCCTATCCTGGTCTTTCATGAGGGTTCTGGTAGATTTAGTGAGCCAGGGAGCAGTATTAGATTTGATTCTAATTGTGCGAAGAGGAGCAAGGGAGTTAAGAATGTTTAGACATGTAGTGTTGGAGTGGACAGCTTCATCTAAAGGAAGAGTGGTGAGGCAAGATCAGTTAATTTTGGAGATTTGGTGAATAAAGGAGTTAGGACAGAAATGAGAAAGTGAGCGGGTGGTAATAAATTTGTTAGGTTTGGTAAGGTGGGGATTATGTCTGGTAACTGTTATAGGGCAGTGGTCGCTGAGGGCATTTGGAAGGGTTTGGGAATTATGATAGTTTTGAGGGTGGGAGACCAATATCCAGTCAAGAAGACAGCTAGGTAGGTGAGATTTATTAATGTAGATTGGGGTTGTGATTAGCTGCTCAAACCCATGTAGGTTTATACAGGAAGTAGTGTTGGGAGCTTGTATTGTAAGCCAATCAATATTTACATCTCCCAGTATAATTATTTTGTTGTGGAGGGTATGTGAGAGGTGAGATAGGATGTTCTCAAGTATGTTAATATTACCACCAGGGGGAATATAGATGCGACAGTTATGGTGTTGAAACTGTTAAGTTTGAAGTTGGTCAGTAGGAGTTCAGCTGGTGAGAAGGAGGGTAAGTCTAGTGTGGGAGTGATTTGGGAGAGACAATTGGAGTAGAGTATGGAGACTCCTCCTCCTTTTCTTTTAGGTCGATCTAATCTAAGGATATTATAGCCAGGAGGGATGATTTCACTGTCCAGATGGTGTGGTCTTAACCATGTTTCAGTTAGGGTAACTATGTCAGGGGTATAGTTAGTTATCCAAGCATGGAGTTCTTGAACTTTATTTACAAGACTTCTGACATTGATAGAGCAGAATTGTACTTGTTTTTGTGGGTTGGAGGGGTTGGCAGTTTAGATACAGGGGGTTACTGTTCAGGGTAGTGTCTGTAGGGCCTGGATTAGGATGAATATCACCAGATAGAAGTAGAGGTTTGTAATGGGGTTTTAATTTGAGTAAGTAGACTTTGTTTTTTTTTGTTTTAAAGGGGAGGGGGGAGATATTTTTATTGTAGGAATGGGAGTGGTGGGGGGAAGGATGGAGGGACAAATTAGTAGATAGGGTTGTGGTGTAGTACTTGAGTGAAGAGTGGTGTTTGAGGGATGGAAATAGGGAGTAGGTAACTGAGTGATAGGAGGTGAGGTGACAGAGTATAAGGAGTAGAGAAGGTAAGAGTATAGTTTGAGTTGTAATAGACGTGTCACTTTATGGGACGTAGAACAGAGGATGAGGAAGGGGTTGGAGTAAGGTATAGTAGTCTTTGATAGTGGATAGTAGGTAAGTGTGGGGAGGAGCAAAGAAGGGAGGTAGTATGAGAACAGGAAGTAGAAGGGTGAGGATTTGGGGGGAAGTGAGGGGGCGTGGTTGTATGGATAGGTATAAAGGTAATGATGTGGGGGGTGGGTAGGGAGCAAAGTGAGCAAAGCAGGGCTATACCTTCCAGATAGAACTTAGCTAAAAAAAAACTATCAGCTAGTCCAGGGACACTTACTAGAGATGCTACACCTGGAGGGCTTTCAGTTGCAATTAAAGCAAATATGACATCCAGGGTTTTTAAAACCTTTGATGTGTTGTACCTGAGCAATCACTTGGGAGGTGGGGGAAGGGAGGGAAATCTTCAATTGGAATTTAAAGTAGCAGGGAGAATCCAAGGGACTCTGCTAAACCTAGCTAATTATCAAGGACAGCCAAGGAAATAAGGTAAACATACAGGCACACTTGTTCAAGGACTGGAAGGTTTCTCCAAGAAAAACTATGTGTAGGAGTACACCACAGTTAGAAGGTGTATGCTGCTTACTAGTCTGCAATGGCAGATTTTATTCTCTTTTATATTTGTATTCCCCTTTGCTCATTGTTTGCTGCACACAATGTAGCTTGGACTTTGAAAGCATAGCATTCCTTTTATATATAGGTTCATAGGTAGGTACTAGGCTATCGCTCCAAGGGCCTACAAGGTTCCCTGGCTTACACCACCCAAGAAAGTTAGTTTCCTGTGCCACTGTCGAGCAGAGACACAGAAGTGATCCCCGGGGTGTATTTCCTATTTCCCATCCACTCATTAAGATTTTTCTTGAAGAGTGCTAATGAAGAACTTTGCTTGACATAGATGGGTAGCCTGTTCCAGAGTATGGGAAGTCTCTGGGACAGGAATATCTATATTTGATAATCAGTTAAGCCCACTAGGCAAAAGTCTACCTTTTCAGGGGCAAATCTCGAGCACCATTTGGTTAAGTGTTTTCATCAGTCTCACAGGAAATAAATGGATGTGGAAGGAATGAAACCCTTTACCCTGGACTACATGAAGCAGCTTGTTTAAAATGTAAAGTCTTAATCCTTGGCAGCTTCCCTTTTGTTCTTCATGAGTGGCTGGCTAAAACACCAGAGATAGGTTCATAGGTTCATAGATTAGTACTAGGCCAACTGCCCTTGTGAGCCATTTTAAGCCAAGCCAATTATCCTTTGAGAGATTCAAACCCTGCACCTTGTGTTTGTAAGGCAAACACCTTAACCATTAGGCCACCCTCCAACACAAGATCTCATTGTTTGCACCAGTACTGTTGCTCAGAGCAGGAGATGTAACATAGCACCTCAAAAGAAATTCTTAATGTTGGGACTTTGAGTTTTGGTAGAATAATGGTCTCTACCAGATCCTCTGTGTCCTTGTAAATGAGTATTAACCATGGCCTTCACTGAATCTTCTGTGTCCATGTGAAAGAGTATTAACCATGGTCTCCACTATATCTTCTGTGTCCTTGAGAGCAAATATTAATCATGGCCTTTGTGATGCCCCAGCACTGGCCCAGTAGTCAAGGAACCTCAATCCTCTCCACTGGCAAATGGGGAATGTACACACTGGCAGGATGACAAGTACACACAATTTCCATTCAGAGCACACAGAGATCACAGTCAGTCTGAGGCTGTCTTCTCCCTCTTTCTCCAGATCCCCAATAGGACTCCCCACTGGCACAGCTACAGAGTTGAGATCTCAGCCAATCGGCCAAACCAAGATCTCAAGTACCCTCTCTGTCCAACCAGTGCTTTGTGTCCCTGACCAAGTAGCTGACACACACACACACACACAGACACACACTTTAAGATTTGATTTACATACAAACACACACACACAATCTCGAGACAAGTACCAAAACCACAAAATCACAAAACCCCATAAAACTGAACATCACAATACTGAAACTTCAGAATATTGAACTTTCAGTATGTGATGCTCTGATTTAAAACACACCCTCCGCCACACAAGCAAACACACATACACCTTCCTCCCCACATTACAACAAACCAACAAACACACACACACACACACACACACACACACACACACACACACACACACACATGGGGAAGCCTGGCACAGGTTTACTAGTTATGCCCCTTTCTGCCCAGACTACAGGGTAGTTCCAACTGCCGCCAGCCAAATCTTATCAGCTATTTTAAGGCCCTTAACAAAGGGTGTACAATCTTAATGTGCAATGTTAGTATTAATCCAAATGATAGTCTGCCCAAGAACAAGGCTATTTAGGATGTGGCCTGTACAGTGTTTCCATATAGATATGCAAGTACTCTAAGAGCTTAAATATCTCTAAAGAGACCAGCCACAATTGAAAGGTTTAAATATATTTTATAATAAATAATAAAAGAACAAGACAATACTCAGTAAGTAATCAGTTACATCAGAGCTCAAAATCACAGGAAATATTTAAAACAACATTGTAGGACAGTCTAAAATAAATAAAGAAAACATCTAAGCTACACTTTACTATATTCTTAGCTGAATCTAAGAGTTACTATGCCCTATAAACTTACTTACAGCAAGGCAAGTGCACAGTTGATGATGAATGGATGTTGTCGTTAGGTCAAAAGACAGATACAAAATGCACAATCTCTCTCTCTCACTGAAAGAGTTCTTAAATTAATATCAAATATTACTTCTGGGTTAGCTTGGATAACATCACCTTTTGTCACCTGACTTTAGTTCCCAAGCTAAACCCGCATTGTTAGGACTAACAGAATTTTAGCATCTCCCTGTGAAAAATACATATCTCTCAGATGTTTGCAGATCCTGGAAGTCATAAAACAATAAAACACTTCTACATCTTAAACCTAGTAATAACTTCTCTTTCAAGACAATACAAAAAACTTCTAGCACTAGACATTGTGTCTTCTACTGCATTGAAATTGAGAGATAACACCTCTTTTATTACATGGTTATGAAACAATTTAATTTCAACTATTTTCTCTGAAGTTTTTCAAGTTAACTTCCTGTGTTCCAGTTTCCATTAAACATATACATCTAAACAGTCACAACAGTGCAGGTACATTCCTGTTCTATTTCAATAGGGCACGCTGTGGTTACATTTAACTCAGTAGTTTACGCACACTTCTGTATAAATCATATAAATATTCACAATGACATAGAATTATTTACAAAATACCCGATAGCTGGGCTGGCAGTATTTCCCTTTGTCACAGCCTGCAATGAATTCTCTGCTTCCATGTCAGTGGGTGTTGTGAAAGGTAAATGTTTATAACCTGCAGCAATAAGGCTTTGCCCATTTTCGTTCACTGATTTTGGAACTTTCCATCCTATTAAAGAAACATTGTGGGAAGTAAAATTTCATATCTGTAGCATCTTGGGGCAATGTAGAAATTGCCTCATGTACACAGACAACTCTCTCCTTCTAAAACCCAACACTACAACCTGTGAGAGATGCACTTATCTAGCCAAACTGGAGGAAAAGGTCTCTCCAACCAAGACTGAACTTGACACTCAAGAGGAGAAGGTAAACACTTGCACCACACCACACTCATCACGTAGTCTCACTAAATCTACACCACCAAAATCCACACATAGAAACACAAAAACATTCGCAGAGGCTCTCAATAATAATCTGTCTGAGCAACAGAGACCTCCAAAGCAGAAATGCAACCGACCTCCACCCCCCAACACAACCCAAATGACACATAGCCCGCAGACTCAGTGTGTCACTCAACCACAGTCAATAAGGCAAAACAACGTACCCAACACACTAGTCATAGGTGACTCTATAGTCAGGCACACTGATGTCCCACTCACCAGGCTAAACAAGGAGAAGGTTACTGTCAGCTGCCTGTTGGGTGCCAGGATCCGCCACCTAACCCATGCACTTAGGTCAC
Organism: Protopterus annectens; assembly: GCF_019279795.1. NCBI lineage: Eukaryota > Metazoa > Chordata > Ceratodontiformes > Protopteridae > Protopterus > Protopterus annectens. Next base: position 1,731,333,519 of record NC_056729.1, on the reverse strand, counting down.
TCCACAACAAGTACAAATATGACTATGTCATTGTCCATGTTGGTGTGAATGACCTGAGATGTACCTCCCTGGACTACATGAAAAGAGACATGGAAGAGCTCTCTTATCTTGTAGCCCAGGCAGGTATGACCCTAGCCCTGAGTAGCATTCTGCCATCACCCAGATTGATGCCACAGTACAAGGACAAAATGATTGACTTCAACAATTGGCTAAGCTTCTGGTGCCATTCTAAAGGGATCCAGTATCTGTCTGCCTGAGATGACATGGTCGGCAGACCATGATGCTTTGCCAGAGATGGCCTGCACCTGTCACCCCTGGGATTCCAGATACTGGCTAAGGTTCTTGCCGCCCCATAGTGCCCTTTTTTAGGCAAGGTTCAAATGACAAATTCACCACCATAACAGGAACAGGCAAGCAAAAACTGAGGGTGATGCTACTCAATGCTAGAAGTCTAAATCTCAAAATGCACTCACTCAAGGCACTCCTTAAAATGGAGAACATCGATATCTGTGCAGTGACTGAGACCTGGTTCAAGGCTCCACAGAGCACCCCTGCACTACCAGGCTATAACTCATACCACACTTTTTGGCCATGTAACATGGACCGAAACACCAAAGGCAGAGGTGTGCCCATATTCATTAAGGATATCCACACCTCCAGGCTAGTTGCTCTGCATAATGCAGCCGAGGTTATCCAAGTGCAACTAACTCTGGGCAAAACTGCAATCCAAATTGCAGCTTGCTACAGATCACCCACCATGTCCCTGGATTCCCACTCCTCCCAGGCCACAGAAGTTGCTCACAAAGAGGATTACTGGCCTCAAACAGATGCCCTACACTGACCGTCTCAAAAAACTCCAGGTTTACTCTGTACCATATCGCCTACTCTTAGGAGATCTCTGCCTAACATATAAAGCTATGTTAAACCCAGAGCTGTTGGACATGCTACACCTAATGAAATCCCAATCCCTCCGAGCTACATGCTCTAGGGACCTAAACCTTATCACCACAATAAACAGGACATGCTGGAGGGATAGATTCCTGTCCCAGAGACTTCCCATACTCTGGAACAAGCTACCCATCTATGTCAAGCAAAGTTCCTCATTAGCACTCTTCAAGAAAAATCTTGATGAGTGGATGGGAAATAGGAAATACACCCCAGGGATTACTTCTATGGCTCTGCTTGACAGGGGCACAGAAAATGAACTTTCTTGGGTGGTGTAAGCCAGGGAACCTTGTTGGCTAGGCTTACTTAGGCCCTTGGGTCGATAGCCTAGTACCTACCTATGAACAAACATTCTTTTCTTTATTTCCAGGCTGAGAGTAAAACTGGTCAGTTATCAGTACTCTGACCCAGGTTAACAAATTCAAATAAATAAACAAACAGATGGATCGCTGCTATCTATAGGCTTCTCAGAGCATTCTTTCAGATAATGAGACAGAGTCTGGGAGCCTACCCCCCCCCCCCATCTCTCCTGAATTTGCTTGTTTTAGGGGTTCACCAAATTTAGGACCATCAGGTGGTGAAAGAGGAAAAGCTGTCACTTTCTATATCATCAATTGCTTTCAAAGTCTGGGTAAGTTTTGAAGAAGCTCTCTATTTTTTAGGCTTTTCTGGACGTAAAACATATGAGTTGTGGAAAAGGCTCTTATTGTCCTTTTAAAATTAATAGAAATAGTCTAGGGCTGCAAGAGGAGAATGATGAACCGCCAACTTGATAGGGAGAATTTTATATGAGACAGGGTGGGGTTGATCGATACATGCAGACAGGAGCCTGTTACCAGGAGGTGACCACTATTGAGAAAAGAGCAGGGCCTATCTGAGACAATTCTGCATCTACTAGATGTCTTAGCTAAAGGAACACAATCTGTTAATTTTGTATTTGAATAGTATACTCCTACTAAGTATATGTACACTTAACTTGGTTGTTTTCTACCTACAGTCACAGTACTTACCTTGCTTGTTTTCTACCTACAGTCACAGTACTGCTGTTCTTTGTATCCTGTCTAGACTATATGATATCAGTGAAATGTATAACGGGTATTTTCATTTTGTACTTGTATCTCAGATTGAATCAATATTTGTATCTGTGCATTGTATATGTATCTTATGGTTATTTATAAATGTGGTGCTTTTCTCCATGGGCCTCCGGTGCAAAAGGACATTTTGTCCAGTCAGACTTTCCCAGTAAACAAATGTAAAATAAAATACTTTAGAAGGTCAATGCAACACAATGTTGACTTTCAGAAGATTGACAGCACAATGTCAACAGCTCACATTACTGAGTGGTAAGATCAACAACTTCTAATACAATACCGATGCTGCACAAAACTAAGGAAACATCCATACATATAATAATGTTTTTGCAGAGTGGCAAGCCCCACATCCCTGCTAATTGCATACTAAAAAAATCACACAGTCTCCAGGGGAAAGGGCATATCCCCCTACCCAAGTAATCGTCACTCGCAAACATCTTTCTACTTACATTTTATGAGCAGCAATACCGTGCCTGCATGACGCCGTAAGTCTTCAATCTTTTGCATTTCGATTTATCACTTGAGGATGTGAGCAGATGACAAAGTGGTCTTAGTCTTTTGAAAGTCAATGTTGAGGTGAGTTGACTTTCTAAGGTAGATATGTATACATATGTCATCTCCCTATCTATATATATATAGTTAGGTAGGTAGATATATATATAAATATATATATATATATATATATATATATATATATATATATATATATTATATATATATATATATATATATATATATATATGTGTGTATAGATCCTCTCACTTTAGTAAGTAATCCATGAGTTGACCTTGAAAATATCAACCACAAAAGTCCAACAAACCAAATGTTGACACCCTATCATGCATGCTCGAGAAACAACCTTGGTGCGTGCAATTCCTTCATAAAAGAAAATATAAAAAATTATTAAACAGATTTTGTTTAATTTTTCAATAAAGAAGTATTGCTTTCTAAACAAGTTATAAGCATTTGAATACTTTGAAGTCAGAACTGAGACTGGATACAGTTCATGTTTCTTTTTTCTTGGTTTTAAGGAGGCTCATCCAGCAACTTTGATGATCAAAAACTAGCAGTTTTCCCAGTGGATTATATCTATATAGATAGATAGACAGATGTAGATACACATAAACACACACACACACACACACACACACACACACACACACACACACACACACACACACACACACATATACCATACCAGATTTTTGCCTCATATTTTGATCCATTTTTCATAAAATTGTGGTTTTCTGGCAAATTAGTGGCAAATGATTAAAGACTAAAGTTAGAAATAACGACAGGGCATTTGAGTTTCAGACTCCATACCCTTCAGAAAATTCATGCTAATGTAAAACCTGTTATTCTATCAACTTTCTAAGTTTGTAAGAGCAATATTTAAAAATTGTCCCTATTTTTGGGCCTTTGTTCTACTTTTATTTATGGCATTGCCCAGATTTCTTGCCCTAAGAGGTTGAGAGGTACGACACACACACATAACACACTCACACACACAGACACACATAAATATTGCATACACACAAACACACAGACAGGTCTTCCTTAAAGGGTTTACCAGGTAAACATATATAAACAAAGTAAAATAAATGAATTATTTTTCTACTTAAGTTTGTTTTCTCATGAACAGGAAATGTGACATTGCTAGCTTTGTACAGAACTGAGGTTCATATTTTGCTTAGTAAAAGTAATTGTTATAACTATTCTGAATCCCACTACCATTCACAGGCCCTATACAGCTGAAATTATTAGCATCTTTGTCCGTGTTCTGCATTTAGGGTTTTTTGTCACATTAGCCAACACCACTACATTGAAAGACTGCTGAGTATTCACCAAGTCTGAACTGCTGAACAAACAGGGAGATCAAGAAACACACAGCATGATAGCCTTGTAAAGCAGATGGCTTATCTCAGTGGGTTTTCTGCTAACACTGAAGTGTTCTAAGCAAAGTAAAAACTCCATTAAACTGTCAAACAGCATAAAAACTAAAACTAAAACTATTTTACCACAGTAAACCTGACATAGACAAAGGCAAGCAAAACAGTACATCAAAGAGAATTTCTTAAATTGCTTATTGTATTTTACAGTAATTTCAGTCTATTAGACTTTCCTTCATCTTGTGCAGAAGTATTTTCTGAGACTAATTAATCTCAATGCACATCACTACGCTACGAAGAAAACTACTGAAAAATCAATAACACTTACCCATGAGACCACTCTCCCATTGAAGCAAGGCAACTTTGCATTATCATCAGAGATCTCTTCCTTCACCACTCTAAAAATAAAAAAAAATATTGACAGAATGAATCAATGTCCCATACTGCCTAATCAGGACTATGTCAATACAAGGAGACATTTCTTAATTTAAACATATTATTCCCAATGTTGGTTATAGTTTTCATCCACTTGAGGGAAGGTATAACCTTCCACTGATGTATGAAAGGGGATGACTACTCTTTTGAAATAGATCAAAGCAATGTACAAAAAATAATTTAGTAATATAACTGAAATAAAAGCTGTAGTTTTAGATTTACACAATCATCACTGCAAATCTTATTCTGAATTGTAAATACTATACAAACCACCTGAGTGAAACTGTGCATGCCTGGTGTTTATGCTGCACACACCACAGGCTACTTGTAAGACAGGACACAGTACAAAACCACAAAGTGAAGTCTAAGAAATGACCAAACAGCCAAACGGGTAGTGTGGGGGAAGGGACAGATTACAAGGGAAAAAGAAAATATAAGGTACCCATAAGTAGGCAAATATTGAATTCAGTTATATATGCAATACGATGTGGTCTTAAGGCTGTTTGTCTACTATCTCTGTGGTTTGCTTCACTGCATAGCTACATTGCTTTATATTTAAAATACATCATCACAAGAGTTGGAAGAACAGGTAATGTCATTACATATGTTTGACGGGAACACCTGTATTTTAAGTTTGGTGAGCTGATTTTCTTTTTATGTAACAGGTCCAACCTTGTATTCTAATAACCAGTCATTCAGGTTTCGGTAACTTACTAGCAATGGTGCTCAGTTTGGACTAGAAATACAAACAATACAAACAAGAGAAGGGATAGAAGTGTGACAGTACAGGACAAGAAAGGAAAGGGAAGACTTGGGAGGGAGAGGATTGAGAAGGGAAGCTAGCAATACACTACCTAATATAAACACAATTGTTGTGTGCCATACAAGCTTGTGTACATAAAAGCATTACTTCAATCACACATATTTGGACCCTCAGCTATTATACTTTTATACAGGAGTTCAGTGGTTATGGCATCTGTCAAATACCTTTCAAATGTATCTCATTGTTAGGAAGGCACCTCATTTTGAGTCTTAATTTCCTATGCAACACCAAAAAGGTCCGTTATAGTTTCATTAAGAATTTTTTAAACAAGTATCCATGGTGAAGAATTCTTGTTGTTGTGTCTTCTGGCTTTTCCCAGTTAGGGGTCACCACAGCGGAACTCCGGTCCGCTAATGATTGGCAGTAGATTTTTACATGCCAAGTTACCAGCTCTGATGCACAACCTTCAACGAAGGTACGCCCATTCACGCATGTCTCCACACAGAAGATGCTCTAGCTGAGAATCGAACAGGACAACGTTTCACTGTGAGGTTAATCACCAGTACATTTTGCAAGTATGAAAAAAAAATTCTCATAAGTTCATAGGTAGGTACTAGGCTATTGGCCCTAGGGTCTATATAAGCCTAGCCAAAAAAGTACCCTGGCTTTCTCCACCCAAGAAAATTATTTTCTTGTGTCCCTGTTGAGCAGAGCCACAGAAGTGATGCCTGGGGTGAATTTCCTATCGCCCATCCAATCATCAAGGTTTTTCTTGAAGAGTGCTAATGAGAAGCTTTGTTTGATATAGATAGGTAGTTTGTTCTAGAGTATGGGAAGTCTCTGAAACAGGAATCTATCCCTCCAGCATGTTCTGTTTATTCTGGTGACAAGGTTTAGGTCCCAAGAGCATGTAGCTTAGAGGGATTGGGATTTCTTTAAGTGGAGCATGTCCAACAGCTCTGGGTTTGACATAGCTTTGCATGTTAGGCAGAGATTGCCTCTGAGTAGGCGATATGCGATGGAGTAAAGCTGGAGTTTTTTTAGACGGTCTGTATAGGGCATCTGTTTGAGGCCGGTAATCTTCTTTGTGAGGTATTTCTGTGGCCTTTCCAGTTGCTGTAGATGTCTTGTGAGGTACATTCCAAAAGAGGGCACTGTATTCTATAATGGGTCTAATGGGAGATGAGTAGAGGGGAACAATAACCTCTTTTTTCCTGGATGAGAAACCTTTTGTGATGAGGTGTGCCACATAGAAGGATTTCCTGACTACTGTGGTGATGTGATTATCAAAGGAGAGACTACTGTCCACCTGTGTCCCAAGGTCTCTTATCACACATTCGGTGTTAAGTAAACTACTGCCTATGTGATAGTTCATGGGTACACAGTTTTTACCAAAAGGGATGACAATGCACTTTTTGGCACTGAGCTTGAGGCCATGGCTTTGACACCAGGCATCTGTCTCAGTGACGCTCTTTTGTAGGATGTCCACATCGTTAGGAGTTTTGATTATGGCTCCAAGTTTGCAGTCATCTACAAACTTCACCAGCCAAAGACCTTCTGAGTTAGCCTGTACTTCTGAGAAGTAGATACCAAACAGGAGAGGACCCAGGACAGAACTCTGAGGTACTCCATTTGTCACTGGTCTGAAGTCGGATTTGGAGTCTGCTACTTTCACAGTGTGGGTTTTGTCAGTGAGCCAGTTGGCAACCCATCTTGTGACATTGGGATTTATACCTAGTTTAGTGAGTTTATCTATAATTCCAGAGTGGGGGATGGTGTAGAAAGCCTTGGCAAGATCTAGATAGGCTGTGTGAACCAACTTACCCTCATCTACGGCTTTGGTGACCACTTCAAAGAAGTCTGTCAGGTTTAGGAGACATGATCTGCCTTTTACAAACCCGAACTGGGTAGGATCCAGAGTTTGGAGATTATCAGTGTCATTGTTTATAAGTTCCATGATGATACGTTCCATAGCCTTGCAGACCAGGCTCGTCAGGCTAATGGGGCGGTAGTTCCCGGGGTCCACGGTGGCTCCCCCTCTGTGGAGTGGGATGACCGTTGCTGTGTGCCATTCAGTGGGCACAAAGCCTGAGGTAAGGCTATGATTGAACATGGTACTTAAGTGGGGTGCCAGTTTGTTCTGTAGTTCATTTAGAATGCAGCCTGGGATGTTGTCAGGTCCCAGGGATGCTGTGTTCTTGGCTTTGGAGAGTGTATGTTTCACCTGTGCAGCCATGATTACAGGAACTTTGCATTCTTCAGGTATAAAGATGGGTCCCTTTAGGGGGTGAGAGTAGGGTAAGGTTAGCACTGAACCTATCTGCCAGAATGTTGGCATTATCAGTTGGTTCTGTATATTTAGTGGCATTGTGCTGTAACTCAGAGTAGATCTGAGTGTTGCCACTGAGATTGTTGACATAGCTATAGAATGATTTGTGGTTGTCTTTAGAATCAGTGGTAATTTTGTTTTCGTAACTAGTTTTGGAGGATTTTATGAGGGATTTCAGCTTTTTACTAAGGCTGACCAGAGTTCCTCCAATTTTGGGATTTTACTCTTTTTTGCAACAGTTTCTTTCTTCCTTCTGTTGTACAGTTTGTTTATGGCAGGGGCCACCAGGTTGGCTTCCATTTTTTGGAGGATAGCATCTTGGTTCCATTAGGGATTGATCAATCCATGCACTCGTGTACGTGCTTATAAAGTGCATTTGTGTAGGATTCAACAGTCTTACCTCTATTGTCCGTTTGCATGTGTATCATGAAGTTTGCCACTTCTGTCTTAAGAAGCATGAAGTTTTCTTTGGAGAAATGTTTTACGGTGGTTTCTCTAATGGGGGGGGGGGTGAGGGCAGGATGTGGATGTCTAGGGTGATTAGCTTGTGGTCGGATCTGAACAAAGAGGAATTGACCTCTGGTGTGGAACACTGGTTGCTCATGTTGGTAATGACCAGGTCTAGGATATTGCTGCCCCTGGTGGGGGGTGTGGATAATTTGATCCAAGGTGTTGGAATTTATGAATTCCAGAAAACGTTGATCAAAAGAGGTGGTACATGAGTAGTTTTCCCAGTTAATGGTGGGGTAGTTGAAATCACCCATTATTAGGGTGCTAGTTTGTACCCTAATATTTTCCAGTGTATCATGAAATGAGGAGTGGGAATGCTGGGGCATGGTGGGGGATCTGTAGCAAGCTACAATTTGGATTGCGGTCTTGCCCAGAGTTAGTTGCACTTAGATAATCTCGGCTGCATTATGCTGAGCAACTAGCCTGGAGGTGTGGCTATCCTTAATGAATATGGACATGCCTCCGCCTTTAGTGTTTCAGTCCAGGTTAGGTGGCCGAAAGGTGTGGTATGAATTACAGCCTGGTAATGCAGGGGTGCTCTCTGTAGCCTTGAACCAGGTCTCTGTCACTGCACAGATGTCAATGTTCCCCATTTTAAGGAGTGCCTCGAGTGAATGCATTTTGAGATTTAGACTTCTAGCACTGAGTAGCATTACCCTCAGATTTTGCTTGCTTGTACCTGTTACGGTGGTGAATTTGTCATTTGAACCTTGCCTAAAAAAGGCACTACAGGGGTGGCAAGAGCTTTAGCCAGAATCCGGAATCCCAAGGACGACATGTGCAGGCCATCTCTGGCAAAGCATCGTGGTCTGTTGATCATGTTATCCCAGGCAGACAGATACTGGATCCGCTTAGAATGACACCAGAAGCTTAGCCAATTGTTGAAGTCAATCATTTTGTCCTTGTACTGTGGTATCATTCTGGGTGATGGCAGGATGCTACTCAGGGCTAGGGTCATACCTGCCTGGGCTACAAGATCGGAAAGCTCCTCCATGTCTCTTTTCATGTAGTCCAGGGAGGTACATCTCAGGTCATTCACACCAACATGGACAATGACAGAGTCATTTTTGTACTTGTTGTGGAGTGACCTGAGTGTGTGTGTTATGTGGCAGATCCTGGCACCAGACAGGCAGCTGACAGTAACTTTCTTCTTGTTTAGCCTTGTGAGTGGAACATCAGTGTGCCTGACTATACAGTCACCTATGACTAGAGTGTTGGGTACGTTGTTATGCCTTATCGGCTGTAGTTGAGTGGCACACTGAGTTTGTGGGCTATGTGTCTTTTGGGTTGTGCTGGGGGGTGGCGGTTGCTTGTGTTTCTGCTTTGGAGGTCCCTGTTGCTTGGGCAGATTTTTATTGAGAGCATCCGTGGAATGTAGGTGTGTATTTTGTGTTTCTGTGTGTGTGTTTTGGTGGTGTAGGTTTTGAGGGACTATGTGAAGAGTGTGGTGTGCTGCAAGTGTTTACCTTGTCCTCTTGACTGTCTAGTCCAGTCTTAGGTGAAGAGAGCTTTGCTTCCAGTTTGGCTATGTAAGTGCATCTCTCACAGGTTGTAGTGTTGTGTGGTAGGAGGAGAGGGTTGTCTGTGTACATGAGGCAATTGCTGCATTGCCCTAAGATGCCCAGATTCATCAGGTAGACAAGAGAAAACACCGGACGTTGACCCTTAGACATGCCTGGATAGGTGCTTATTTATTAAGTACTAAAAAGTGTTTTCCTCTAAACAAGTGAGGAAAGTTGAGTACTGTAGTAATTTGTAGCTTATTTAGTGCTTACAATGAGTTCTGAACAAGTGCTGAGCTCAAAGAAACAGATTTGATTGCTAAAACTAAAACTGGCAAGTTCTAAGGGAAAATTCAAAAAGCAGACTTTATGGTGCCAAGAATACTTTTTAGATAAGCTACCCAGTGCTTACCACTCCACTGATAAGCAGGATGGCTTCCCTCCAACACAGAAAGGCTTGGGGTCTCAGAAACTTACAAACAGTCCTGGATACAGCAAATCTGTATCTGGATAAAGGCAGGAAACAAGCTTAGAGTTTTTTTTTTGGTAAAGTGGAAGGGAGAAAGGAGGAGCAGAAGATAATTCAAGGTTAAGAAACTAAGTGGGTTGGCCTTCTCAAATGTTCCCCCTGTATTAGGTAGAATGAGGTAATGACACTAGACTGGGAGGAGTGTCCCAGATCAAACTTACAGTAGGGGTGGGCAACTGAAAAGCCACCAAGTATAATAACAAGATACCAATAGGGAGGAAGGCTGGGAAACAAAAATCAGAACAAACAGACCCAAACAGATGCTTAATATTGTAGAAAATTTCTAGTTAATACCTCACACACAGTGAAACTAGCTAGAAAAGTATGGAGCAGACAATAAAAGTGCTATAAATAACTCATAAAAATAAGCAAAAAACAGGATACTTAATGTTATATATCACAGATTACCCATATTGTACACTTCCTAGCTGATACCATTACTAAATGTTTCATATTTTGTTTCTTTTTTTTTCCACATAATACAAGCCAGTGTTTTGTCTTTTAAAGATAGAAGTTTGAGAGCTATGCTCTCCCTTATAGCACCAGGGTCCAGGATTCAATCTTCTCCTCTGGTTATTGTCTGTATGGAGGTTTGTACATAATCTCTGTGTCTAGCTACAGTTTTCTTTAGTTACCTCCCACCTTATATAAACCATATTGTTTGACGTACCCAAACTGCCTAAACAAAACTATAAATACTGCATTTACTCTGGAACAGTTTATGGCTGAAAATGGTCTTTGACCAAAAAACTTCATTTACACAGTGAACAAATAAGTAAACATCACAATTAAATTTATAAGTTTACTTTTCATTTGTCCATACAATAGACCAGAATCAAAATCAAAATCAAACTGATTTGGGATAAGATGCAGAAAATACATTTTATGCACAAATGATTTAATGTGCCAAGCCATCTTAAAAAGACAAATAGCAAGATGTGATTCAAAAGGAAAGATCTGGAAGAAACCATCATAATTAATTAATTAATTAATTAATTAAGGTTATGTGGCTCCTTATGCAAAGATGCATGATGGCTTAATGAAAGATAACATTTATTTCTGACGCTACTTTGGCTCCATGAAATATTTGTTACATAAGAAAACAAATAATGCAACATACGAGTGTGTCATATTCAATGGAGCTGTACACAGCATCTTCAACAACTAGATACTGGGATGAATGCTACACTGTGTTCAAGAAAAGGTAACAAAGTATCTTTCTTCTTGGTGAGCATCTCTGTACTGCACAACACATTTTGCATGGCTACTTTTTAACTCACATTAGAAGCAGTACAAACACCTTACTGTAATTCATAGATTTGTTCTATGTGATGATGAATTTCTGAATGACAACTGTCAATGTTACCTTGCAGCAACCACCCTCTGAAGCCAGTTGTTTACTGATTCTGGACCATGGTTTTACTATATTAGCATCTGTTGAGTATTTTATACAATGAGAAAAAACATAGCTCCACATGGATAGTACAGCTTTTCTTATCTCCCCTGAAGTCCACTCTTCAGACGGGGACCTTGACTCTAAGAACTTGAGCTGGTAAAGTAAAGGTACTCAGCCCCTTTATTTAAGTCAGAACTCCAAACCTTCAGAAGAGTACATTGAGTACTACAAGAAAACTCAAGAAGTAGAACCCTCTCATCCAGAATATGCTGTATGTTACCAGGGCACCTTGTTAAGCACCTGTTCTCAGAACATACGGCAACTGCCCCTAGGGCACCTTGTTAAAGCAACTATTCCCAGAGCAGCTTGTTAAAGCAACTGTTCCCAGGGCAGCTTTTCCCAGGGCGCAATGTTAGGACATCTGACACCTTTTCACAGTAAAACATTACAGCTGCATGTCACCTCACTGGAAGAACTACTTAATAAAAACATTTACATGAACTTGTCAAGTGGACTTTTTTCAGCCTTGACATGGGCCACTTGGACAAGGGTGAATACAATTTAAATGGATACTTTAGCGTGTGTGTTTTTATAGTTGAAGAAAAACAGGTTACAGGGAGAAAACTCGTGAAGACAAGGAGAGATCATGCAAACTCTATACAGACACACACACACACACACACACACACACACACACACACACACACACACACACACACACACACACACACACACACACACACAGGCATGCAGTGGATGGAGGTCAGGACTGAACCCCAGCGGCCTGGAGGTGCGAGCCAGGGATCTCAACTACTCCTCCACCATGCTGCTAATTAGCAGTTGTTTATAAAAACAATTCTTCTTCTTCTTCTTTTGGCTTTTCCTGGTTAGGGGTCGCCACAGCAGATCACTGTCCGCTCATGATTGGCAGTGAAGTTTTGCAGTGTCGAGTTGCCAGCCCGGTGCCCAACCTTCCCAATCAGATTTCAGTGAGCTCCTAGGACCAGTTTACCTGAATGCTTGAGCTAGCAGCTGTCTGAAACAGAATAGTATATCCATGTATTATTCAGTGGTGACCTGGGGTGAGTTAGTACAAAAGTTAACCATATTGGGTTCTGGAATGATAGTTGCTCCCCAGCTGCACCCTGCTGAGGGACTTTGTTCCAAAGGTTATCAACAAATGGGATTTGGCTAGCATCACTTGGGGACAGATGGACAGATGCAGTGGGCAACGAGGAGAAGAGGTGGTGCTCCAAGGCTGTTGTCATACCCTGGGTAGGGGAGTTGGACCTTCTAGGGAAGAAATGAACCATGGTGAACCATGGTGAAGCTTAGAACAATGCAGAGCTGCAGTTTGCAAATCAATCTTGCTGGTCCTTTGGCACTAACATAGGCTGGTGAATACAGAAAGCACTAAAGAAGTTTCTATGCAAGCACATTGACTCTTATCTGACTAGCATGTGTCCCTGTGAAAGTCCAGAATACTTCCACATTTATTTCTATTTCTTTATTGGCATTTGTTCACTGAGATAGTCCACATCAATACCCCACAATGTGAACAGCCCTTTGGGATGGCACTACTGCCCGTGCCTCACAGAATATTTATATACTTCTGTGAAGAGTTAACTATTAATGCTGCAGTGGGGAGGAAGACAGAACTATGACTTGGAGAAACCTACATACATTTAAAGTAGAACCATAAAGGAAAAGATGCTCATACCATCTGCTTACAATCTCCAGTGACAGCTGGTAACTTCAAAGCAAAGAGGAGTTGTAAGAAGAAGATGAATGTGGTACACTCAATAGGTGATGGTTATATTAAAGTGAAGTTAACTTTGAGCATATTTACAGTTTTATATAAACATCTGGTCATGCACTACTACATATGTTAAAAAGTCCTCTTCATTTTTGAAATACATGCCAGAATTACTGCGTGAATGAGAGGTTTTTTCAGATATATAAGGTGTTTATATCTACTTAACTGATGATCTATACCTCAGATATCTGACTGAGAGAAAATTAAAAAAAAACTGCCGCAGTAATGCATTTCGACTTAATATGCTCAAACACTAGCATTACCAAGTCATATCAATGGCTGTTAACTGTGATCAAATAGCATAAGTTGGTAATTTTCATCCATTTCATTAACTGTATACACCTCATATATCTGATTTTGGTCAAATTACAAAATAGTAATAGTTACAATAATGTATTTTAGTTTCCTTTTCTCAAAACTGCTTGCACACTAGCTAGCAATGCCATACCAAACCAATATGATAAGTTCATAGGAAATTACTACGCTAATGGCTTAAGAGCCCTTACAAGCATAGCCAATATAACCTGATTTTACCCAATATAAGGCTCCTAGGGACAAGAAGATGACATGGGTTTGTGCCTGTGTCTTGAGTAAAATAAAAGTAGAGGGCATACACTTTCATGTACAGACTGCCTCTATACCCGCCAATTACAGCCACTTTACTAATTCTGTATACCTCAGATGTCTCACTATGAACAAACAAATAATGGCAACAGTAATGCATTTCAGCATACTGAAGAGCTAGGTCTTCTTTACAGAAACAAACAATTTCTAACTAGAACCACAAAAGCTACTATCTCCTACACACACCTTCTTTCAACTCTCCTATATGCCTCCCCATTTCTAACCAACCTCTGTAAAACTGATCTAACCAAGCTGGAATCCTGTTACAATAAAACTGCCAAATTTGTCACTGATGCCACACACAGGTCATATCACTGTACACGTCTTAAGCTACTAAAATGGTTAGAACTTCCTCAGCTGCTACACTATAAACAAGTAACACTTGCCAACAAAATCCTACATCAACCTGATAAAATCCCTGCTCTCCAAAATCTTGTACAACCATACATTACTTCTGGAACCCTCCATTTCAGTAATAAACTCTTTCGAGAAACCACCAAAGCTAACAACTCAGCTAACAACATATCTGGGGAATCACTCTTCTTAAATGTCATTCCTAAAATATGGAATAAACTGCCAACCCCCTCTAACTGCTCCACAGTGCAATTTAAAAAGGTCCTAACTACTCACTTCATAGACACTTGGCTCTGTTTTTGCAACTCGCCTGGATAACTCTAACCTCTCGCAACTCTCCTGGATAACTCTAACCTCAGTATCTTTAACTACATCTTGTTCATTGGTGCTATTTTATACCAATCCATGACCTCATCTCTACTGAAACGTGTTTTTCCTACTGATTTAAATGTATATATTCTTCTATCACATACTATGGTAATGTAACCTCTAAAGAACTGTATTCCCCATCATTGTAGAATCACTGATTGTGAATGCTACTGGAATTTCCTTGCATGTTTGTTAACTTTTACAATGTTTGTATTTCCACAGTGCAATTTAAAAAGGTCCTAACTACTCACTTCATAGACACTTGGCTCTGTTTTTGCAACTCTCCTGGATAACTCTAACCTCTTGCAACTCTCCTGGATAACTCTAACCTCAGTATCTTTAACTACATCTTGTTCATTGGTGCTATTTTATACCAATCCATGACCTCGCCTCTACTGAAATGTGTTTTTCCTACTGATTTAAATGTATATATTCTTCTATCACATACTATGGTAATGTAACCTCTAAAGAACTGTATTCCCCATCATTGTAGAATCACTGATTGTGAATGCTACTGGAATTTCCTTGCATGTTTGTTAACTTTTACAATGTTTGTATTTCTTATTATTGGATATTTTCTCCCCGGGCCTTCACTGAAAAAGGACCTGTGTCCAGTCAGACTTTCCCGGTAAACAAATGTAAAACAAATAAATAAAATAAATAAATGTCTCCAGACACATAGAATGCAAACAGAAGCAGCCCTGCACACATATCCACCAATTACAATGTGTATACTTCAAATGTCTGAATGTGATCAAAAGAATGCATGACTAAATAAGTAATGATCATAGTAATGTATTCAGCTTGTTACAATTAGACAAGGTGAAACCCACAGTGACTCCTCCAGCACAGACACTCACCAACAACAGAGACTATGAAGTGTGTAACCTTAGATGTCTCATTATGATCAAATGAATGAAGAAATAAATGGCCAGAGTAGCTATATATTTCTGCTTGTTGCTATCTCACACACACACACACACACACACACACACACACACACACACACACACACACACACAGTGCAAGTCACTGCAATCATCCATGCAAACACATACACACAAATATATAATGAGTAACCACTTTGCAGTTTACCCCTCATATGCCTGATTGTGATTAAATGAATGAATAAATAACTAAATAATGACCACAATAATATATTGCATCTCACTGCCATTATAACAATACAGTATATCTCAGTGCAACCCACAAACTTGACACAGGCCCACTAATTATGGCTTTTTGCACACATCAGATGTCTGGCAATGATTAAGTAAATGACAAATAAACAACCACAGTAATGTTTTTCAGTACACTGCTGTTACACACATACAGTACAATCCATTGCAATGATACCTCATACACATACAAACACACACACATGTCAACTAATTACAGTCACTTTACTGACTGTGTACACTTCAGATGTCTGACTGCAAACAAATAAAGAACTAGACCCACCCCATGCAGGCGCAACACTAATGCCATAACTCCACTTCATATGCTCTGTGTTAAACTAGTGACACTGGTGATAGAGGAACAGGGTGAGGCAGTTGTACATGACTGGAAGAGTGCATGCACCTCCCAATGCAGCTACAGCAGAGCTTCTAGGCTGCCATGGGGTAGGAATAGGATACTCATCATCTGCAGACTTGCTCACTCCCTAATACTTGACTCTCACCTCCACTGGGAAGCAAATAAGATGTAAGACACTATCCTAAATGGAGCAAATAATAAACTGAGTGTAGAAATTGGTGCCATTGGGATGATGTTGTGGATCTTAAAACAATTTCAAAAGTGAATAAATGAATAAAGGCCACAGTAATGTATTTCACTTTGTTGTTGCAAGACTTGCTTTCTCTCTCTCATACATACACATCCACTTTGATTGCGTACACCTCAGATGTCTGTGATTAAATGAGTGAATAAATAAAATTACAATGGCCAGTGTAATGCATTTAAGCTTACTGCTGATAAACACAACCCAATGTAGCTCCATACATATACACACACACACACACACACACACACACACACACACACACACACACACACACACACACACACACACACACATACACACACACACACAAATTTAAACTGTATCTTCTTCTTTCAGCTGCTCCCGTTAGGGGTCGCCACAGCGGATCAACTGTTTCCATTTCTTCCTGTTCTCTGCATCTTGCTCTGTCACACCAACCACCTGCATGTCCTCTCTCACCACATACGTAAACCTTATCTTAGGCCTTCCTCTTTTCCTGTTACCTGGCAGCTTCATCCTTAGCATCTTTTTCCCAATGTATTCTGCATCCCTCCTCAGCACATGTCCAAACCAACGTAATAAAAGAAAAAATATACACACATTTTTAACTACAGCCTCATGAATGGTGACCAGTAACAGCTGTCCCTCTGCACAAAGGCAAGGCATCTACAGACCTTGGAAACTACAGTCCCTTAAGTCTCACTGGTCTCATATGCAGATACATGGAAAGAATTATCAAGGTGATGATCAGTAATGACATAGGAAAACTCCAGACAGTGAACCCAACCCAGTTTAGTTTCATCAAGGACAGGCCATTCCTGCTCAGTCTGGTGCTCTTCTTTGAGAAGGTCCCCAAAACAGTTCACATTGCTTACTTTGACCTGCCCAAGGCATTTGACAGAATACTCCATTCAGGCACTGTTGACAAACTCAGGATGTTAGGTATAAACCCTTATATCACCAAGTGGATAGCCATGTGTCTCACAGATAAGACACAGAAAGTTAGAATTGGGGAGTCCACCTCTACAAAGAGGCCAATAATAAGTGAAGTCCCTCAGGGATCAGTCCTGGGACCACTCCTTTTTTGGCATTTACATCTCTAAAGTCAAGGCCAATGTCAATGGTCTCCGGTTGACTAAATTTGCAGATGATTGCAAATTAGTAGCAGTCATAGAATCCCCCACCAGCACAAATGCTGACAAAGACAAATAAATGGTATCAGAGCCATGGACTAAAACTAAATTATTTTGTATTTATTTGACATTTGTTGACTGGGTAAGTCCAACTGGGCAGCAGCCCTTTTCCAGTGGAGTAATAAGGAGTGAAGCTCCAAAAAGTACAAGTAACAAAAGTAATCACATGACAGAGTTATAACTAAATTAAAATAATTACAACATGTATGAGATGTATATTGAAACAACATGTTAGAAAATGGTCATTAAATTGAAAACATAATATAGTATGAAGTTTCATACAATAGTAAGCAGAATGCAGAAAATATAGATAAGTCTGTAAAACAGAAATTAACAAATATATAAACAGGAGATAAGCCCAGGCAAGAGCCAATTTCCAAGACTACAGCTGTGGAAGCTGTAGGAACTACAGACTGTTAGTAGTTTTTATTAAAAGCAGAGGTAGAGAGAGGACGGAGAAACAGTTGCTGCAATAGTATTATAGGAGGGGAGGTGGATTAAGTTGGGTCATAGCATAAGCATGTTCATGAAATATGTAGTGTTCCTTTAGTATTGTTTTGAAAGAGTTGGGGTAAGATATCTGTCTAACACTTAGTAGTAATTTATTCCTAGCATTTGCCACTGAGTAGCCGCAGAGGAGTTTACCAATGTTTTTGTTGGGTGCATAGACTTGTAGAAGATGTTGTTTGGAGGGATTGGTTGGGAGTATAGGGCTGGATGAGGGTAGAGAGTGAGGGACAGGAAGATGACTCATGTAGATAGAATGAGAAGCTGGGGTAGTAGGATTTGATGATGAAATTCCAGCCACTGCAGGTTTTTCAAGGCTAGGCAGTTGTAAGAGTGGTAGGTTTGGTTAGAGGCAAATCTTGCATTTTTTTATAGGTGAGTTCCAGTTTCACAGAAGACTGGATTGGATATTAGGGAGAATAGGGGTGGCATAAAGAAGGGTGGGAAGTAGGAATGCTTGTGCAAGAGAGAACTTAGAGACATATGTGAGGAATTTGTTATGTCTGTATAGCAGGCCTAACTTTTGATGTGCCTTTTTAATGCACTGCTGAATACGGAGATTGAACTTTAGTTGGTCATCGATAATAACTCCAAGCAATTTGGTGTGAGGTTCAACAGAGATGACTTTTTTAAATTGTATTATTTATTTAACATTTGTTTACCAGGAAAGTCCGACTTGGAACAAAGCCAATTTTCAGAGGAGGCCTGGGGAGAAATGCTCCAGATGCATGTCTTTGTAACATGGGAGAAAACTGGAGCACCTGGAGGAAGCCCATACAGATGCAGGGAGGACATGCAGACTACACACAGAAGGCACCCCAGATGAGAATTGAACCAGAGAACCTCTTGCTGTGAGGTAACAAGGCAACCACTGCACCACTGTGCCATCCAATGATGATGTTGTTAAGGGAGCAGGCAGTAAAGGAAGCTTTAAATGCTAACAAATACATAGGTTTATAGGTTCATAGGTGCGTACTAGGCTAATGGTTCTGGAGCCTTTACAAGCCTAGCCCATAGGATTACCCTAGCATAGTGCCACCCGACCTTAGTTTCCAGTGCCTCTGTCTAGAAGAGCCACTGGAGTGATCCCCGGGGTGAATTTTCTATTTCCCATCCACTCATCAAGATTTGTCTTGAAAAGGGCCAGTGAGGTGCTCTGTTTGCATGTATGGGAAATCTATTCCATAGCATGGGCAGTCTCTGGGTTAGGAACCTGTCCCTCCAGCACATTCTGTTGATTGTGGTAATCAGATTGAGGTCTCTGGAGTGTGTGGTGTGGAGGGATTGGGATTTCTTTAGATGTAACATTTCTAACAGAGGTGGGTCAGACATGGCTTTGTAAGTCAAGCAGAGATCACCTCTAGGTAGGCGACATGAGACAGAGAATAGTTGGAGTTTTCTGAGTCTGTCTATATAGGATAAGTGTTTAAGGCCTAGGATCCTCTTTGTGAGGTACTTTTGCAGCATCTCCAGTTGTTGCAGGTGTCTAGTGAGGTACATGCCAAATGGGGCATTGTACTCAATGATTGGTTTGATGAGGGAAGAGTAGAGAGAGACAATGACCTCTTTCTTCCTGGATTCAAAACCCTTAGCAATGAGATGTGCCACATAGAAGGACATTCTGACCACAGTGGCAGTGTGGTGGTCAAAAGAGAGGTTGCTGTCAACCTGTGTTCCCAGATCTCTTATACCACCTTCTGTGTTCAGTGGACTACCATCGATGCGATAGTTCATGGGAACTGGGTTTTTCCCAAATGGGATGATGACCAGACCTCCCAACCGTCCCGAATTACTTGGTTTTTACCGAGTTTTGGGGTCCCAATAATGGGGTGCCACAATTCCCAAGTGGCACCCCTTCATTTCCAATTTTACAATCTATTTTTTTAGATTCCGCACTTTTGGAGCTAATATCATCACATGCGCGATGACGTCAGCTCTGTCAGCCTGTCGGAATTAAGCTTAGATACGTGCGCTTGTGACGCGCATCTGTTTGAATGCTGAAACTGTTTGAATACTGTTAGGTAGGCTGTTCGGGCAGAACGGAGCTTATTTAGAAGGCTGAAACAGTTTGAATACTGGAGTTTATGGGCTTCTTAGTGAGCCGGTTCGGGCATATTGGATTTTACAACTGCAGAGGAAGCGAGCGGAGCTATTGGATTGTACAACTGCTGCAGAAGAAGCTGGCGACCATAAAGTACCTTAGGAGTGTCAAAAGTGAAAAACACCATACTTTCTGCTATGTTTCTGTCTGCCGTGTCTTTTTGATGGACATAACATAAACAGAAACATCCTTGACTAACACTGTCTTCTCTTGCAGGACAACTTAATTCTACCTCTATCGGAAATATGTACAGTAAATACAAACCATACAGAAATGAAAGCAATGTTGTTACTCATTTGTAAACCACTTCTGTTGCAGACTTTTGCCACTTTCAGTTTTTAGCTATGTTTTACTGCATTGTATTTTACTGTATTGTACTTTTTCATTACTTCTCCTTCTTGTACTATACTACATTTCTTTAATTTTATATTATTGTGCCTTAAATACATATAATGCCTCATAGTTCCAGCCTGTTACAGGCAGTAATCTAGCTGCACATGTAAATAATGCCATACAGTTCCAGCCTGTTACAGGCATTAATACACATGTGAATGTAGATAATGCCAGTCTCATTATCATTTTTTTCACTTAACCACAGTGTGTGTGTGTGTGTGTGTGTGTGTGTGTGTGTGTGTGTGTGTGTGTGTGTGTGTGTGTGTGTGTGTGTGTGAGTAGGTGTTTGCCTTTTCTTATGCTTAAATGACCTCTTTCTTTTTAATGCACTGATAAAAGCTGACAAATTATTTTCAAACCAAGATATAAATATACCTTTAGCATATTTTGTAGCTATATTCCCATATTCTAAAGCAAGTTTCCTAACACCTACTGTAAAATCTCCTGCCACATGATCTGTAATATCAAATAAAATTATATAACATTAACAAGAAAAAATGTCTAATGCTATATGCATAGGTTTTACTTTTTTATTTTTTTCCATGTTTACTGAACCAGTTTTTGGAATAAAATACCAGTCTTTATATTCCAAATCTTGTTTTTGTGTTCTCATTGTGGTAATTCCAAAATGCATTAGTTGGTGCTATAGTACTTTTCTCTGTGGTCTACAGCTGTAACAGTTGTGTTTGTTTTTTTTTTAATGAGATAGCACTGGCATGGGCAACCTAACACTGTTCTGTGGTAATAAGCATTGTACCCAATCTGTACCTCCCTGACTGAAGCTATATGTAAGGGCCCTAGTCCTCTAGTGAAGTTGTGACATTTTGTATTGCATTTTGTAGTAAAAGAAAAGAACACAAAAGATAAAAAAGTGCATCATTTAAGTGTTTCCTAAATAGCCAGGTAATGGAACATTGGAATGGCAACAGCAGGACTCTGGTGCTATATTTTGGTTCTGTTCTTCAGTTTGTGTTTGAAAGTTGGTATCCCACAATTCCACTGGAGTGGGCGGGGTTGTGTAATTATGTATGCAAATTTTACGTTAATCAGCGTACAGATTTGTACCTATTTTTCATGGGCCTTGTCCAGATTTTTGATGTTTCCAGGTTGAGAGGTATGGCACCTCCCAACCGTCCCGAATTACTCGGTTTTTACCGAGTTTTGGGGTCCCAATAATGGGGTGCCACAATTCCCGAGTGGCACCCCCTTCATTTCCGGTTTTACAATCTATTTTTTTAGATTCTGCACTTTTGGAACTGATGTCATCATGTGCGCGATGACGTCAGCTCTGTCAGCCTGTCGGAATTAAGCTTAGATATGTGCGCGTGTGACGTGCATCTGTTGGAATGCTGAAACTGTTTGAATACTGTCAGGAAGGCTGTTCGGGCAGAACAGAGCTTATTTAGAAGGCTGAAACGGTTGAAATACTGGAGTTTATGGGCTTCTTAGTGAGCCGGTTCGAGCATATTGGATTTTACAACTGCAGAGGAAGCGAGCGGAGCTATTGGAGTGTACAACTGCTGCAAAAGAAGCTGACGACCTTAAGGTACCTAAGGAGTGTCAAAAGTGAAAAACACCATACTTTCTGCTATGTTTCTGTCTGCCGTCTCTTTTTGATGGACATAACATAAACAGAAACATCCTTGACTAACATTGTCTTCTCTTGCAGGACAACTTAATTCTACCTCTATCGGAAATATGTACAGTAAATACAAACCATACAGAAAAGAAAGCAATGTTGTTACTCATTTGTAAACCACTTCTGTTGTAGACTTTTTCCACATTCAGTTTTAGCTATGTTTTACTGCATTGTATTTTACTGTATTGTACTTTTTCATTACTTCTCCTTCTTGTACAATACTACATATCTTTCATTTTATATTATTGTGCCTTAAATACATATAATGCCTCATAGTTCCAGCCTGTTACAGGCAGTAATCAAGCTGCACATGTAAATAATGCCACACAGTTCCAGCCTGTTACAGGCATTAATACACATGTGAATGTAGATAATGCCAGTCTCATTATCATTTTTTTCACTTAACCACAGTGTGTGTGTGTGTGTGTGTGTGTGTGTGTGTGTGTGTGTGTGTGTGTGTGTGTGTGTGTGTGTGTGTGTGTGTGAGTAGGTGTTTGCCTTTTCTTATGCTTAAATGACCTCTTTCTTTTTAATGCACTGATAAAAACTGACAAATTATTTTCAAACCAAGATATAAATATACCTTCAGCATATTTTGTAGCTATATTCCCATATTCTAAAGCCAGTTTCCTAACACCTACTGTAAAACCTCCTGCCACATGATCTATAATAGCAAATAAAATTATATAACATTAACAAGAAAAAATGTCTAATGCTATATGCATAGGTTTTACTTTTTTATTTTTTTCCATGTTTACTGAACCAGTTTTTGGAATAAAATACGTGTCTTTATATTCCAAATCTTGTTTTTGTGTTCTCATTGTGGTAATTCCAAAATGCATTAGTTGGTGCTATAGTACTTTTCTCTGTGGTCTACAGCTGTAACAGTTGTGTTTTTTTTTTTAATGAGATAGCACTGGCATGGGCAACCTAACACTGTTCTGTGGTAATAAGCATTGTACCCAATCTGTACCTCCCTGACTGAAGCGATATGTAAGGGCCCTAGTCCTCTAGTGAAGTTGTGACATTTTGTATTGCATTTTGTAGTAAAAGAAAAGAACACAAAAGATAAAAAAGTGCATCATTTAAGTGTTTCCAAAATAGCCAGGTAATGGAACATGGAATGGCAGCAGCAGGACTCTGGTGCTATATTTTGGTTCTGTTCTTCAGTTTGCGTTTGAAAGTTGGTATCCCACAATTCCATTGGAGTGGGCAGGGTGTGTAATTATGTATGCAAATTTTACGTTAATCACCGTACAGATTTGTACCTATTTTTCATGGGCCTTGCCCAGATTTTTGATGTTTCCAGGTTGAGAGGTATGATGATGACACATTTTTTGGCACTGAGCTTAAGGCCATGGTTCTGACACCAGTCATTGGTGTCAGTGAGGCCTTTCTGCAGGATGTTAACATCACTTGGGGAGTTAATAATAGCTCTCAACTTGCAATCATTTGCGAACATTGTCAGCCAGTGTCCCTTCGTGTTGGCCTGGACTTCTGCGAAGTAGATACCAAACAGGAGAGGACCAAGGACCGATCCCTGTGATACTCCACTCATGACTGGTCGGCAATCTGACTTAGAGTCAGCTAATTTCACACTGTGGGTTCTATCTGTGAGCCAGTTTGCAACCCACCTAGTGATATAGGGGTTGATGCCTAGCTTTGTGAGTTTTTCTATGATTCCTGAGTGGGGAATGGTATCAAAAGGCCTTGGCCAGATCAAGTTAGGCTGTATGAACCACCTTGCCTTCATCCACAGCTCTGGTGACTGACTCAAAGAAGTCAACCAAGTTGAGCAGGCATGATCTACCCTTCACAAAACCAAACTGTGTGGGATCCAGAGTTTGGAGATTCCCTATATCCTTGTTTATTAGGTCCATGATGATGCTTTTCATAGCTTTGCATACGAGACTTGTCAGGCTAATGGGGCAATAGTTCCCAGGGTCTGTAGTCGCTCCTCCTTTGTGGAGAGGGATGACTATAGCAGTTCACTATTCGGTAGGGACAAAGCCTGAGGTGAGGCTATGATTGAACAGGGCACACAGGTCAGGTGCCAGTTCACTCTGTAGTTCATGTAGAATGCAGCCAGGGATATTGTCAGGTCCCATAGAAGCTGTATTCTTGGCCTTGGACAGTGTTGTTTTAACCTGCGCAGCAGTAATACTGGGTGCCTGGCAATCTACTGATATTGTGATTGGTTCTTTGGGGGGAGAGGGGTAAAGATGGCTCTGAATCTGTCGGCCAGTATATTGGCAGTATCTGTTGGCTCAGTATAGGAGGTACCATTGTGCAGTAGCTCAATACAGGGTATTGCCCTGGAGGTTCTTTACATGACTATAGAAGGCCTTGTGTTGTCTTTACTATCTGCTGCAATTCTGTTTTCAGATAGTATCTTTTGGGAGGTCATCTACCCCTTGTAACTACCATATTAACAACAACCCCCTAAGAACTGACATAGTAGTCATGGACTTGGGGACATGAATAGACAAGTAATCTTGTCTTTGGCCGGGTTTACTTCATATGACTTAAATTTCATTTGACTAAAATTCATTTGACTGAGACCAAAACACTGAAAGTTCAAAAGACTGAAAACTCATTTGACTGAAACTCATAACAGTGACACATTAAAATAAAAGGTATATGTCCTTTTCCCTACTGTAGTGCGATCCTGGAGTTAGTATATATAGTTAGGGGGGGTGTGGGGGGCAAAGCCCCCCACATACTTTATACATTTTAAACCATATACATGGATATTTATAACTGCAATGAATAACTCTTTGCAGAAAACAATATTTACATAAACTATGTTGGGGGCTGTGCCCCCCAAACTATATATACTAACTCCAGGATTGCACTACAATGGGGAAAAGGGCATATACCTTTTACTTTAATGTGCCAGTGTTATGAATTTCAGTCAAATGAGTTTTCAGTCTTTTGAACTTTCAGTGTTTTGGTTTCAGTCAGATGAATTTCATTCAAATGAAATTTAGGTCATATGAAGTAGACCTTCTTTGGCCATCATGTGGCCACAGTACTGAGGAAATCATTCTATGTCGTGCAACTTATAAATAAGGGTATGGCATCTAGGTCCAAAGAGGTAATTGTTCCACTGTATTCAGCATTCAGCAGACCTATCATTGAGTACCTCCTTCGGTATGCATCTGACCAGGTACATCCAACAACCGGAATGTCCACACAGGTTCCTCATTAAAAGAATACAGGGTGGTAATTAGCCTGTCCTATGCAGACTGCCTCAAGGTCCTAGCCCTGTAGTCCATCTCTTACAGGCTCTTGACGGACATCTATACCTAGCATAAAACAAACAGTGCCAGAATTACCCATTCAAAAGAATTAAACCTTGCCTGTTATACAAATAAGACCTACTGTAGAGACATGTATGTATCGCAGAGACCATCCCTTCTTAGGAACAGGCTCCCCATCCATGTAAAGCAGAGATCCTCCCTAACCCAATTCAAGTATAACTAGGACAACTGGATGGGGAACAGGAAATTCATCCCTGGTTTGGCACCTAAGTCTCTAATGGACTCCAGCCTATAAATGGGTCATCTCCCAGACCCCTGCTTACGCTTATCAAGGTTACCAGAATTTGTCAGAGATTTGAGATGCATGGCTAGGCTTAAGAAGGCCCTTGTTTTTGTTAACCTAGTACACACTTATGAACCTATGAAAAACTATAAAACAAAAAATGAATATATAATGTCCCACTGGTTGGTTGACAATGCCACTGACACTACCAAAAATAATGTCCTGCACATATGATACCAATTCACAAAGCTCATAATAGAGTATTATTTAAAAATATTTGATTAAAAATACACCCCCCACACACGCACTTGCACTTCACTTCTTATTCAGACTGTTTGAGACACCAGTCTCCTGAAATAGCCTGGAACAATGGAAAATGGTTGCTTGCTTCTATGTCTAGCAATACCACCAGCCTTCACTCAAGTGAGATGTTTCCTCCTCCAAAAAACTAAATCCAAGCTCTCCCTTGGCAGATAACCAAATTCCCTTCTTCCTAATGCTTGCCGGTAGCTTTACAGTCTACCCCATCTCCACCCTGATCAATGGATCTATCATCCCCACTATATGGAAACAATTCTACACTATTAACTAGGTGAAACACTGAAGTAAAGAAACGTAACTAATAAAACAAAAAAGACACCAGCTGCTGGTTCCAGTGCCAATAAAGAATTCCCAACCAGTACATTTAAAACTCTTTTACTAAAATAAATCTATCTGACAACACAGTCCACAACACAGATTAAGAGCTTTTGTTTCCTCAAACCAGAAACTTCATCAGGATCATACATAAACAATTTTATGCTCGTTAAATACCCACAACTTCTTTCTCATTGGTTAATACTAATTACATCACCAGTAATTCCCCACATTTAAAGACATTTAAACTAACAAAACATAAAAGATCTTCACCAATAATTTGTTATACATTTAAAAACATATAAAAACAGGAAAATATTATTTTGCAAATATTTATGTGTGTGTGTGTGTGTGTGTGTGTGTGTGTGTGTGTGTGTGTGTGTGTGTGTGTGTGTGTGTCTGTGTGTGTGTGTACACAGGGATCTAGCTGCAATTGCTAAATAAGTTCACTCATTTCTAACCTGGACTCCCAGTTACCTCCCCTTTCCTGCTGCACTACCCTTTCTATTACCCAAAACTTAAAGTCAACTTGGAAACATTTTAAACAATGTCTGTACAATGCATTATTATCCTTTTTTCTATTTATTTCGTAATATGCGCATAGATCCTCTGTCTCAAGGAGTGCTCCAATTTCCCCACATAAAATGAACCACACGCTGACAGTGGGCCATATAAATTACCCCTTTTGTATAACAATTAAAATGTCCTTTGGGTGAAAAATCATCTTGGGTTTATCTAACCTCAGCTCCCCCTAACTATACATGAAGGGGCATTGGGGACGTACCCCACATTTAAACATGCCAGTTTTATTACAATTTCATAAATTGCTCCCTCTTTCAAAAATATCCTTAAGATTAGGATTTCTCCTAAAACCAAATTTTAAAGGTCTTGAAAACACACTTAGTTTGTTAGGAATAACTGAAAATAACCTCCATTTTTCAACAGGATGTTTTGAATCTTTCTAGTATCTTGGTTGTAGGTCATAACCAAATAAGAACTGTCATTTACTTTTTCATCACTTTTTATTTTGTCTTAAGGCAGTTCTTATATTTTCAACCCTTGGTTACTATTGTTGTTATATACCTGGTTCAGTAGAGGTATATATTTGTTTTCCCATCCCATGAGAATCTCGTCTCTTATGTTCTTAATCATTGTGTCAAGGTATCCCCTCTCCAGAAATATAATATCAATCTTATGGTACCCTACATTAACTTCGATACATGATTCCTGGCTGTACCTTCCTTCCATGTTTAACAGATCCAACATTTTAGCTGAATATTCCTATTGTAGCATAATCACAACTCCCCCTCCCTTGTCCGGTTTCATGACATGGACTTCTTTGTTATTAATAATATCTTGTATAATCTTTTTCTCATCCTTCATCAAATTACAATTATATCATATTCTATTGTCAAAATAAGACCTCACTTCTTTACAAACCACTGTCTCAAAATTATTCAAATCAGGGTGTAGAGGGGGGTTAAACATACTTTTCTTTTTCAAGGAATCTTTATTACCTGAACACGCAGTACATTCATAGTCTCTAAATTCAATTTCCTTGTAAACATTTTATCAGCCAGGTTTCCTCTTTTAGTAGGAATAAATCTGAAACCCTTTTTAAACAAACTAAAATGTTTTTCGTTCAGTTCAATATCAGAGTAATTAAAAATATGAAAACTACCCAACATATTAATAGGTCCATCTTTCTGTATTGGCGCATTTTCTTGATATCCGTTTTCCCCTGTAGATATCTCATCATCTAAGGGAATAGTCTCCCGTCAGGCTTTGTGTCCACTGAATGCCCACAGCAACAGTTATCCCACTGCACAAAGGGGGAGCCACCACTGATCCTAGGAACTATCACCCTATTAGAGTGACGAGCCTGGTCTGCAAGGCCATGGACCGTATCATCATGGAACTCATAAACAAAGACATTGGTAACCTCCAAACTCTAGACTCCACCCAGTTTGGGTTTATGAAAGGCAGATGATGCCTTCTGAACCTGATTGACTTCTTTGAGGCAGTCACCAAAGCCGTAGATGAGGGTAAGGTGGTTCACACAGCCTATCTTAACCTCGCCAAGGCCTTAAACACCATCCTCAATTCTGGAATTATAGCTAAACTCACTAAACTAGGTATAAATCCCTGCATCACAAGATGGGTTGCCAACTGGCTTACTGACAGAACCCACACTGTAAAACTTGCAGACTCCAAATCTGACTTCAAACAAGTGACAAGTGGAGTACCACAGGGTTCCGTCCTGGGACCTCTCCTGTTTGTTATCTACTTCTCTGAAGTACAGGCTAACACAGAAGGCCTCTGGCTAATGAAGTTCACAGATGACTGCAAACTAGGAGCCATAGTCAAGTCCCCAAATGATGTGGACGTCCTACAGAAGGGCCTCACTGAGACAGATGCCTGGTGTCAGAGGCATGGCATCAAGCTCAATGCCAAAACGTGCATTGTCATCCCCTTTGGTAAAAACTCTGTACCCATGAGCTACCACATAAACGGCAGTCTACTTAATGCCGAATGTGTGATAAGAGACCTTGGGACCCAGGTGGACAGTAGTCTCTCCTTTGATAATCACATCACCACAGTAGTCAGGAAATCCTTCTATGTGGCACACCACATCACAAAAGGGTTCTCATCCAGGAAAAAAGAGGTCATTGTTCACCTCTACTCGGCACGCATTAGACCCATTATAGAGTACAACGCCCCTTTTGGAATGTACCTCACAAGACATCTGCAGCAGCTGTAAAGGCCACAGAAGTACCTCACAAAGAGGATTACTGGCCTCAAACAGATGCCCTACACTGACTGTCTCAAAAAACTCCAGCTTTACTCTGTAGCATATCGAATACTCCGAGGAGATCTCTGCTTAACATATAAAGCTATGTTAATCCCAGAGCTGTTGGACATGCTACACCAAAAGAAATCCCAATACCTCCAAGCTACATGCTCTATGGACCTAAACCTTGTAGCCACAATAAACAGGACATGCTGGAGGAATAGATTCCTGTCCCAGAGACTTTCTATACTCTGGAACAAGCTACTCATCTATGTCAAGCAAAGTTCTTCATTGGCACTCTTCAAGAAAAATTTAAAACTTCCAAGCACTTCTCAATGATGAGTGGATGGGAAATAGGAAATACGCCCCGGGGATCACTTCTGTGACTGCTCGACAGGGGCACAGGAAATTAACTTTCTTGGGTGGCGTAAGCCAGGGAACCTTGTTGACTAGGCTTACTTAGGCCCTTGGGCCGATAGCCTAGCACCTACCTATGAATCTATGAAGTTGTGGGTAGAAAGTACAGTTGGGTACACTTACCATAAATGTACATGTTTGAGTGTATTCACTGTTGCAGTCATCACATTTGGGTTATCTGCTTGCAGTATCCCTCAGTCGGCCTGATTAACAAGGTCTTGGGTCCTGCATTGGTTGCTGTCCCTTCTTTCATGATGTTAGCTTGTCAGGGGTATAAAACATGCAGCCGATGCCCCCTAATGGGAAGCAATTAACTCTATAAATATACAAGGTTATACCTCCAACAAAAAAGCAAATACACTAAAAAGCTTTTGAAAGGAGAGTAGAGGTATAGCCAAAAAAAGAAAGGGGGCTGGAGGGAGGATAACCAGGACTGCAACAGTGAATACACTCAAAAATCTACATTTATGGTGGTAAGTGTACACAACTGTACTATGTTCTTCATGTTTCACTATTGCAGTCATCACATTTGGGTAGATTCCCAAAGCTAAGGATGGGAGGAGGAATTTCGATAGCATTAGGACCAGCTATAAGGCCCTGCAAGACTGCAGTGGCAAATCCAGCTCTGGATTTAGAGAAAATTGGCAGATAGTAGTGCTTGGTGAAAGTATGTACAGAACTCCAGGTAGCAGCTACTAGGATGTCCCTGGTAGGGACGCCTCTGAGAAAGGCTGTAGAGGTAGATGCAGCCCTGGTTGAGTGGGGTCTGATCCCCTCTGGGATAGGTTTTCCATGGTGCTTGTAGCAGAAATGAATGCGATGGTCTATCCATTTGGAAATGGTTTGTTTTGAAATAGCCTTCCCCTCTGCCCCTGCTGCAAATGCCACCAACAGTTGGTCAGATTTCCTTTGAGGTTTAGTCCTGTCCAAGTAGAATCTAAGTTGTCTGTGCACATCTAAGGAGTGCAGTATCCATTCCCCTTTGTTCTGTGGATTAGGAAAGAAGGTTGGCAAATGAATGGACTGATTAAGGGCCACACTGGATACCACCTTGGGCATGAAGGAGGGACTGGTCCTGAGGGACACCCTGTCCGCATGAAAGATGATGAAAGGATCCACTGCCTTGAGGGCCTGTAATTCAGACACCCTTCTTGCTGAAGTGATCACTAAAAGGAAAGCTGTTTTCCAAGTGAGGAATTTCAAATCCGCAGTGGCAGCTGGCTCAAAAGGAGGAAGGGTGAGCTTTTCCAATACAAATTTAAGGTCCCAGGTTGGAGTTGGGGCTCTCCTGGGTGGTCATAGATTTTTGGCCCCTCTGAGGAACTGCTTAAGCAGTGGATGAGAGAAATGGGGAGGTTCTGTGTTATAATGAGCTGAAATGGCTGAGGCATGAATTTTAATGGAGGACAAAGACAGGCCCTTGTAAAGCATCTCAGTTAAGTATTGTAAAATCTGAGGTAAATTGAGCACTGCTGTGCTCATCCCTTGGAATTGGCTCCAAGCACAGAATCTTTTCCATTTTTCAGCATAAGATTTTCTAGTACTAGGCCTCCTTGCCTCTAAAAACTGATATCCATCACTGGTTTACTGAGGGATGGTAAAGAAGAGATTAGGTAATTAGCCAGGCTGCTAGGTTCAGTGTATGAAGCTGAGGGTGCAGAATCTGGTTCTCCTGCTGAGACAATAGGGTAGGAGTCTGAGGCAGGTGCCATGGGGCCAGCAGTGATGCACTGTGCAAGAGGGGGTACCAGTGTTGGCATGGCCAGTCTGGTGCAATCAAAATCTCCTTGGTTTGTCTTGTTTGATCTTTAGTAGTACTTTGGAGAGCAGAGGAGGAAAGGCATAAACTGATAGGATTTTCCAGCTGAAGGACAGAGCATCCACTTTCCAAGCTTGTTTGTGAGGAGTCCTTGTGCAAAATTTGTCCAATTAATAGTTCTGGGAGGAGGCAAACAGGTCTATATCTGAGCTCCCCCATTTGCTTGTCAACATGTTGAAAATCCTTGGTTCCAGTTTCCACTCGTGTGGGTCCATGAGGTTTCTGCTTAGTTCGTCTGCCAGTGTATTTAGTTTTCCTGGCAGGAATTGAGCTTGTAGATGCACTTGGTAGCTCAGGGATGTGTTCCATAATGCCATGGCTAGTCTGCAGAGGGGGTAAGAATGGGTACCCCCCTGCTTGTTTATGTACCACATAACAGTGGTGTTGTCCATCTTTACCATTAATTGTCCTGGAAGAATGTGGTTCTTGAAGGCTGTCAAAGCATTCTGTACAGCTAACATTTCTTTTTGATTGATATGCAAGTGCATTTGACTTGGGCTCCAGTTGCCCTGAATGCACTTCCCTGCCAGGTGAGCCCCCATGCATAATCTGATGAGTCTGTTGTTAGGGTTTGGGCAGCAAGGGGTTGTGTGAATGGTAGTCCCTTGTTCTGGTGGCAGGCCTCTGCCCACCAAAGAAATTCTAGGCATAGGCAAGGTATGGTAGGAATCATTGCTTCTAGATCCTAAGAATGTTGACACCATAGGTTTTTTAGATACCATTGTAGTTTCCTCATATGCAGTCTTGCATATAGAATTAGAAGAATGCAGGAGGCCATGAACCCCAAGGCTTCTAGTATTTGCCTTGCAGATAGTAGGGTTTTTGTGGCCACTTGTTTGAAGTAGGTTGTCAAATAAATTTGTTTCTCTGACGTGAGGAAAACCATCTGGGAAGTTGTATTCAAGCTTACTCCCAGAAATATGATTTGTTGACAGGGTACCAGGTGTGATTTCTTTTCATTTATGGTGTACCCCAGACAAGTTAGCACCCTTTGTACAAAGGCCAGATGATTCAAAAGTATGTCCTGGCTTTCTGCCTGAATTAAACAATCGTCCAAGTATGGGTATATTTGAATATTTCTTTGCCTGCAAAATGCAATGACTGGGGCTAGGCACATTGTGAATACTCTGGGCACAGTAGATAAGCCAAAGGGCAGTGCAGAGAACTGGTAGTGATTGTAGCCTGCTTTGAAGCATAGGTATCTTCTTGCAAGATTCCCTGATTGGGATGTGCAAGTATGCTTCCTTTAAATTGAGTATTACCATCCAGGCATCCTTTCCTAGCATAGGAAGCCACTGGTGAAGAGTCAGCATCTTGAATTTTGGAATCACCAAAAAGGTGTTTAGAGTAGACAGGTCCAGAATAGGACACCATGAATTGTCTTTTCTGGGTACTAGGAAAAGTCTTAAGTAGAAACCTTGTCCTTTTTCCTCTTCTGGTACAGTCCAAATAGCCTTTATGTTTAAAAGAGAGAGTATTTGCTTTTGAGCCTCTGCCCACTGATTTGGGGATAGATTTGGCCAACCTTTTGGTGTTGGTAATGTGTGGAAGTGAAATCTATATCCTTGGGACACTATATTTAAAACCCTTTTGTCCTGGGTAATGAGTTCCCAGTTTTTGGCCTGCAGACCAATCTTTCCCCCTAAAGGAGCATTCAGTTGAGAAGTGCTTGGAAGTTTTAAAATCAAGTCATTGAGACAGTTTTCCATAGGGGGGAGTCTTACTACTCCCAGATTTGGAAGCGGAAGCCCCCCACTGCTTAGTCTTGTGCGTACCCTGGGACTGAAACCTGAGATTTCTGATGTATCTGGGTTTGGATTGAGAAGGCCTGGAAGGGGCTGTAAAGGACCAATTCTTAGAGGGCCAATGCCTACTAAATCTTGGAGGCTGAACTTTTAAGAAATCTTTAACAGTTTGCAAAGATTTAGCTTTATCTTCCATCTTTTTAAGAACTTCCTCAGCTTTGTTGCCAAACAGGCAGTCCTGATTTAAGGGAGTATCCAACAGTTTAGCTTTAACATGATCAGGCAAATATTGCTCCTTAAGCCAAGCATGTCTTCTGAGTACAGACCCAGTGACAGCAGCCTTGCAAGAGGCCTCTAAAGAATCAAACCCACATTGCAAAGTATGTTTTCCAACCTGTTCAGCAGAATGCATTAAATCCTGTAACATTATTTTCAGCATAGTCAGGAATCAACATAATTTTCTGTTTAAGCAATCCAATAATATGTTGTTGATACTTTAACA